>NC_070632.1:13569227-13746727 GCF_947347685.1 Pleuronectes platessa | reverse complement strand
CTCGTCTTTTACACACCCATTCCTCATCGTGTTTTCTCTCTGCTCACTGGCTGGAGCAGAGACTGAGGAACGCTGATGATCGCGGAGGATCTAAATCCATATGTCCCCTGGCGTTCACGGTGTATGGCTGTCTCATTATACTTCATCTGTTGCCCATTCAGCTGCTCGTGGCAAACAGAGCTCCTCAAGACGAGTTCCTTTTAGCCATGTAACAGTCTGTTCACTGTGGCCCAGACGGAAATAACTTAACATCCACTGGATGGTTTGTCATGAAATGTTGTTTTTACATTTATGATCCTGGCTGAACTAACTTGCTAATATGCTGAACCAAGATGGGAAATAATTAAACCTGCTAAACAGCAGCATGTTAGCGTTGTCATCTTGAGCATGTTAACAACTTTTATCAGCATTTAACACAAACTGTGTTCAGTACTGACTGCATAAGATTGACATCATGACAGCTCCTCAAAATTGAAGCCAGAGTGTCCCGATTTACCCCTGGTGGCTGGCTGCAGCACAGGTCATGCCTCCTCCAGGTTACCAGATGGAATCTGGACCAAACAAATTAGTTAATGTATGCGTCAAATAATTTTTTCTTCTGTATAGTGTCCGTCATTTTTTGGAAGTTCCTAGCAAACTGATTAATGGCCAAGTTTTAGACTGACTTGTGATTGGTCAGTGTATCAGTGAGACCTTGATACTGTCGTAAATTCAGCTAATGGAACTTTCTAACATGGTCATATACCATGATGGCATGCTACCCTCTTAAGTTACTTGATTCTGATGTTTCAGGCTTCGTACGTGTTATTTCATGTGTTTGGGTTATTTGTCACCCTCTTGGGAATGATCTTTGACCTAGGGGATAGTATCTGACCTGCTAAGGGAGGAGCAAAGATCTACCGGGTGACTTCAACTTACAGTAACTAAAAACATGTCCAAATTTAGGCATAGACCCTATGTGCTACGTCATTTGATCTATAGTTTTGTTTGCAACACCTCCTCATTAAAAGGACTTGCCTGGCAGAGGCGAGCCAGATTTTCACTATCTGGCCTTTGTGATTTCTCTTCAAACACCAACTTCGACAAGACACTGCTGCTTGAAAGATACGGCAATACCATATGCTGAGACTATGGCTCTAGATGTGCATGATGGCAGCATTCGTGACTCGTTCTCTCAGGCTCTGCTGCATTTTTTGCTCGCTAGCCTAATATAACTAACATGCAAAATCTAAGATGCCTAAAATGATAATCTTTTTAACCTTCCTAACATTAGCATCTTAGCATTTTCATTGTGAGCATGTGTAAGTACAGCCTCACATGACTGTTAACTGTAGGAAATGTAGTTTATGTTCAGACCTGCATCCATAAACAGCAATGTAAATAATGCTAAACCTGCAAAAAAAACATTGGCAGAAAAAATTTCAACCAGATACCACACAACATATTATAGTATGAGGGACAAACAAGAAATTATCACTCCAGCCACATCCCACCTCACACCAGAAAGGCAAAGTTGTGCCATAAAGAATGGCAGCTCGGCACAGATTTCATCCAGAGGAACAGGGGCAATGAGACGTCCAACAGGGGTTATTGCCAATATGATCTCTGCAGTACTTAATCACTGTTAAATTAAATCTAAGGATGACAGATGCTGCCAATCAGCCACAGGTTAGCAAGGTCAAATTAAGATCCATACCATGACCTTTTCCTTGGCTGCTCCCTTCAGAGAACCTATCATCAGGCCTATCAATAGGGACTAATGAGCCTTACTGGTCAAATCCTGGCAGAGAACCCTCACTTGACCTATAGCCCAGTGCTCACCAGGCCCAGGACAGGTTATACCACTGTTGACGGGGGCTCTCGAAAAAAATTATATTATCCCAGCTGCTGCAGTCAGGACATCTTAAGGTCTTTTTCTGGAATTAATGATATTTCCAACAAATCTTGAAAAAAAGATAAAACAAAATGATAAGTTGATCCAAAATCGACGTTGCGTATACATTCAAAGTCTGATACAACTTCCTCTGTACCATCGACTGCACTGTGAAAAAAAAACCCTCATCAGTGAGGTACAACATTGCATCACAAAGCATGATGGATCTAATTACATTTCAAACAGATTTAATTTGGTCATTCCCACATATCCTACCCTGTTGTATTAATGCAGATGTAACCAAGGTTTACAAGCCCAAAACATTTTTGGCTTCATTTCTGGATAGTGAGAGGAAGTGGAGAAGTGATGTCCATCTATGCAGTATGATACTGTATAAATCCACATCCAAAACTATATCATTTTAGTTTGCATAATGGTTGCTAGAAAAAACGGTGCAAATTTCGGGCCATTGCTGGACCCTTTAAAATGAAATTCTAAAATGTATTTGGAACCTGTTTATAAAGATTACTGCTTTGTGCTGAGAGCCATAGGTAAGGAAGTAGGACAGTACTGAGAGATGGAGAGACACAGCATGGGTTTGGATTGTTAAGACATGCCCTGCCCTTTATCCTTTCATATGCCACTCAGCATATGTCTACCAGAGCATTCTTCCTGTATTGCTTTCAAACAGCTGTTGTTGCTCTTGGTGATTTTCAATGTCAACCAACCAGCACGGTGGCGAGGACAAACTAAAGTCTGCCGAGTCGAATTTGTATTTGCCAGTATCATTGGCTTGCCATCTCTGATTTATATTTGCTCGTCAAACTGCTGCCCTTTCCAGTCTGCTGCTAATGACATACAGATCATTCGGTGTTCAATATGTCATTCATTTGTCAGAGGTATTTTATGAGCCATGTAAGAGGAACGTGGTGTTAAAACCGTTTTTTAATCTGAAATATTGTAAATCAATTCCTCTTGGGCTCTTTCTTTCTCTCTCCTTTATTGTCTTCTTTGAGCAGCGGTAACCATGGAAGTAGAAACCCCTCTGTGTCCTTTCACTGCAGACCCTTAACTTTTATCTTTTTTATCTTTAACCTACTTGAAAATGAAGTCCTGAACACATTCCGACACTCGAGTGAGCTTTTAATGCAATCGTAATACAAATGTGCAGGCTCACCAGGGCTTGCACATGCAGGGCGATTGAGCTGTGAACTGAGGGAACGTCAGCCCCTGTTAATAACAACGCTGTATCAAACACGTTGAACCCTAACGTCTGCACTTCGTTCTGTATATTTAGATGATCAACATTTAGAAGTCTATTTCTGTTACACAGCAAGTGCATTTTATTCCGCTGATTGTGGCCTTTAGAGCGAAGCTGCAGCCCTGGGATTAATAAGCCTCCCTCAGTCTGCCTCACTTAGACTCAAAGCCACGAAGCCACAAGGAAGCCGAGCAGCAGCCGCCTGCAGTGCATAACAACAGCTCCAAATCTGATGGAACTGGACAAGTCAATGTGAGGGTGTAATTCTTGCGGGGGGTGGGGGGTCGGGGGCATACAGTAACTATTTAGATTCAATGTTTTCATTCATTCAGTGTTGCTGCAAAATTACTCAAAAGAGTAATATAATTAGAATTGCCTGGAGATCAGGTAGTACTAGCAGTAAATTCTACGAACTGAAAAGCTGGAATTAAACAAAATAGTTGATGAAATGTCAAATAATCATAATTATAATTGTTCTTAATCAATAGTCAACTCATTGACAAATCTCTTGACAAGATTGTTTTTTTATTAAATCCAACTTTGTAATCATGCACAGATCATAATGATAAAGACTGATTTAATTGTTTCCTTCCTGATGTTTTTGTCAAACACTTATCCCCTCCAAAGAAGTTCCAGACCATCTGAAGATACAGACGTACATTTTTTGGAAAGAGTCATATCACATCTCTCCAGGTCAGATTCATTTTATTTCGCTTTTTCACACCGAATTTCTTGCAACAACGCTGACGTAGACGCAATGCCCATGTCGGTTCGCTAGAGATCTCCCAGCAATATTTGGACACATGCATCTATTTGTTTCATCAGCCAATGTACCTTGTGCACACCCGGCCCGGGGGCTTATTACATTGGCACAGGCCAGAGGTCTTTCTTTTGCTGCCTTTTTGAGAGACCTCTTAGACACAATGGCAGAGGAGAGAATATGCTGAGATCTGTGGACAATGGAGCTATTGATTGTGATCTACTGGAACACACAGAGATTGTAGGAAGTTCGGAAAGTGCACAACATGTAAAGCACATAGTATTAACACCTAGCTCTCAATCATCAAGGCTGTTGATTAGCATGTCTCATGTGGGAACACACACACACACACACACACACATGCAGAGAGCAGAATGTAAGATAGAGAGGCACAGAAAGAGACACAGAGAGGGAAGCACAGTTGACTTCCTCTGCCGTTACTCACACCTGCAGTAGGATGCAATCTCCATAGCAACAAGACTTGGCAACAGTGTGCAGAGTTAATATTTGAGGTTGTGATCTTTAATACCCCTTTTCTCTCCCTTTTTACTGCAGCATTTTATGGAAATGCATTTCAGGGTTTTTTCCCTCCGCCGTCAACCGAGACATAAAAACCTCTGCTGTCATCAGATGCCATGTATCTGTCATCAATCAATGTAACCTGGTAATGATAATTTAAGTGGAACAATAATACAGACAAACACACACACACACACACACACACACAGCTGTGTTTTTACAACTCCAGAGAACATAACATCGACTTAAGTATAACCCTTAGCCTAAACCTAACTTTAACGTAAACAAGTCTTCACCTAAAATGTAATAATTTACGTTATGGGGAGTTGCTTTTGTCCCCATAAGGAGGACGAGTCCCCATAAGGGGGGACAAGTCCCCAAAAGGTGACTTTGGTTATAGGTCCCCACAACATGAGGTATACATGGATCACACACACACACATAAACAGGTTTATGCAGCTATCCTCACCAGGACTTTGCATTGACTTCCATTCATTGTGAAAAGTCTTATCAAAACCTTATTCCTGATCTTAACCAGTAGCTCAGATATTAAGTTTTCCAACATTAGGACTTTGGTCCCCATGAGTCCTACTTGGCCTAGTATGTGTCTATGCTGGAAAAGATCCTAAAATGGTGAAATGTTTAACTGAGCCTAAGACTGAGCTATTTAGTCAGTGAAGAAGTCATAGTTAGCCTAAAATGTCCTCTGATCTACATCTGAACCTCCTTTTATTTTCTCAGCACAAGTTCATTGAATTTATATTTTTATAGAATGCAAAATAAAAATTCTAGCAAGTATTTTGAATGTTGTGTTTTCATTGTTTTTCTCACTGCAACTTGTCTTTTTCCTAAATACATCATGTGTATTAAAAAGGGGCAGTTTTCTTATTTCCCAATGAGCTTGAATGTCCTCTCGTGTTGACTGTTTTTTGCTTTGTTTACCACCCGGTTAGCTCCCCTTATCACTGTTGAACATTTATCTGCCTGTGGTTGCCTCTGTGAAGAAGTGCAACCTCATCATGTGCTAATAATGAGCCTGGTGCCTCACACACTTTCATCCGACTAATGGTTGACTTGACACCACCATCTAGTGGTCTTTCAAAAGAAGCAGGTCCTGCTGCACCATTGTCATTAACCAATTAAAATATAGTAAACTAATAGTGTGGAAAACTCAACCTACCATCAAATTAACAGCAGCATCTAACTGATTACGAGAGGCTTTCCAACCTTTTATAATTCCGTTTATGGGTAGACATGTGTAAATGCTTGATAACAGATTTGTATATGATATCTCTTGTGTTGAGCACGTAGGTAAAGGGATTTAAATAAACCTGAGACATTAATTGTAAGGATACATATATGATTTGTTAAATATTTTCATGTCTTGTCGAGCCATATCTTAATGGGTCATCTTCATGAGGTAAACTACAGCAACTATTCCAGCAGACTGTCTTGTCATCAGCGATATTCCACCATCACCCTCCTGCTCCTCTCTGCCAACACCCTGCCTTTAGGGCTCAGTTGATCTCCACTCACTGTGTGAAGAGTCAGTTTATTAGTGCATGTACATATCTACAGAATGCTTATAATTTAATGATCATCCACAACTCAAGCTCAGGATTCATTTCATAACCTTCATCTTCCAGGATAAATTACTTTTTCATACGTTAAAGATATGGTGTATTTATAAGGGGCAGTTGCAATTTAAAAAGACTGCAAAAATGATATATGACCGTATATGGTGTCATATTTATAG
Source organism: Pleuronectes platessa (assembly GCF_947347685.1). Taxonomy (NCBI): domain Eukaryota; kingdom Metazoa; phylum Chordata; class Actinopteri; order Pleuronectiformes; family Pleuronectidae; genus Pleuronectes; species Pleuronectes platessa. The sequence goes on along the minus strand of NC_070632.1, from coordinate 13,740,558 downwards.
TGCTTTAAAATCTGTTACATAACCAGACAAGTTTTACCCTTTACAGTTGGTTTCATATGCTGAGGGATCTGCATGCATATCAGTAGTAATACATAACATTCAATGCATTCTTCACCAGTGTTAACTTGCCATCACTGAAAACATCAGCCCTCCTCTCGTCCTGGAGCCTTATGAAACGTTCCATTTCCTGTAACAGACATTTTGTTGTCATGGACACAGATAGGGGAAAAAAAGTTGAAAAAAGAAAACATCATCATGTGTCCATAGCAACTGAGTCAAGTTTATTGCTGCCAAAAATGGTTCAGTCAAAAGTCTTCTTCGAGATTTGAGATATGTCGGTTAGATGCCAGCGCCTTGCGAAGCACATGCCTGTAAACAAATCAAACATATCCAGTGCTGCTGTACTGTCAGTTCAGTACAATACTACTTTACAATCAACAGCATCAACAAATACGGATGAATCTACCGCTGCTGCTGTCAGGTACAAAAATACCACGCCAGATGAGGATTAGCAAGATCCATTTGCGTATTTACAGTTGAACATATTATAATTATCCCCACTGTTCACACTGATAAGAGTAATGGCTGCTCTGCAGTCTCCTGTAAGCACTCAGTCAGAGAAAATATACCCTTTTCTCCCAGAAAACCGAACAAGGCAACCTCAGGAAGCCTCTAATCCCCTTTAGAAATCTTTGTCAACTTCTATAAATAGAAATCATCTATGGTGCCCTCTGCTGGAGATTCATTTGATTTGAGCCTCTGACGTGCACTCTACTGTATTTTGGAGGAATGCTGCAGGACAGTTCACATGCAGTCTGGTGATTTGTGTAGAAGCAACGTGCAGCTTGTTTTCTTGAAAAATTAATCATAAGACATTTGGGCACTCAAGATTTCACTGCTGCATCGATCCGCTGCTTGTGAGCTCTGTGATGTGAAAGTCAGTTTGATTCACCGTGTTCTCACATGCATGCCTGTATCATTCTGCAGTCAGCCAATCCTCAAGCTTCCCTGCTCTCTCTCTCTCTCGCTCTCTTGGGGCGTCATTAGTGGGAATTACCTGGTCTCCCTGGGAAAAGCCGAATCAGTCCTCCACTAAATTTGAGCACCTCTTTTGTTTGCAGACAAAATAGACGCAGTGGAAATCCTACCCTGTCTTTGGCTGGTCGTCTATGGTTATTTAACCACTGCCAATCATGACCCAGGAGGATGCACCAGGGGTGGAAGGTCTCGACAGGGGCCAAAGGTCACCCCCAGGGGCCAGCCCTCCGTTGGGATGCAGCCTCTTTAATTGGAATTTACCTCAGTGAATGGTGGGATTCAGGAAGCCTTTGGTGTTTGTGTTTGAAGGAAAGAAACAAACATGTGGTCGATCAGAAAGGACAGAAAACATGCAAGCGATTCCCTCATTTCTGCAGAGATTACCTTTATTTTATTTCATAAATAAGTTCTTAGTAGTTGTAGATGTGATGTAAGGCCTCTAGCATTTTGTGATGATGTGTTCGCTGACCTCTTGTCCATACACTGTGATCCACCATCCCCATAGAGGATGAGACGAGGGCATGAGGTCTCTGTCCTGTCATAGCAGGGAGGACACAGCGCGGCCGCAACTTAAAAAATAATGTTAAGTCATCCTACAGCATCTCTTGTTGTCTATGGGAGGAATTGCATAAACGGATAGAGAGGGAATGATGCTGTAGCATGATATACTGTGTGTGTGCATGTGAGAACGAGTACGTGAGAATGGAGAGATGATGAGAGAGGGAACAGAGGAGGTGAAACCAGACTGGTGTGAGTCTGTGGGAGACAGAGGGAGAGAAGAGAAAGAAAAGGAATTTATGTGTGTGCGTGTTTGTATAGTGGACCATGCCCCTGTGTGTGTGTGGGGGGGGGGGGGGGGGGGGCTGGTGCTGCTGACGGTGGGAATGCAGTGCAGCTAATCCCAGAGGAGATGCAGAGCACTGCAGCGGAGATGCTTGGCAGATCTCCCCTCATCCGTGTGACTGCTGCTGGCGGCTGGTGTGGAGAAGAAATCCGGAACTGGATCAGAAAGCGAGCCAGCCGTGTTTAATTTGCGGGACTTTTCACACCGATGGGGAGGAACTGGGCAGAGATAACCAGCGGCAAAGCACACAGAGACGTCTGCTGTCCTTCCTCTGCCAACTACAGGCCCAGTACAGAGAGATAACAGGCCGGCGGGGTCAGATGTTGCATATGAAGCATATTTGTCTGTTCATGTTCGATGATCCTGATTTCAAAGATTGTGAAAGGAATGAAAGGTGATCTGATAATTGGTTCACTAAAGAATCAAAGGCTTCTAGTATTTAAACATAATTTATAGAGTTAATTTTCAATTAATAGTGCATTGTCAGTTTCTAAACTGCTTAGATATGGGCTGTTTGTTTGTCCTGGGTTAATGTTGTGGAGTCTAGAACTACAGAATTATTCCTTGTCATAAGTGAGTCCTCCTCAAACAGTTCTAGAATATACTGTCACTCTTTATTATTTGTGTACTGGAAGTCGTCTCCAAAGCTTTTTATAAACAGTCTATGGTGCAGAGTGAAGTTAGAAAATGTTGTATTCATACCTGGTTAATCTGCAATGAAGCAAAAAAATACTAACTGCTAGTATTTTTTCATAGGTTACATGTCAGTTATTTCAGAGGTCTGTTAACAAGTTAAAACATTCCTCAGATCTAAGTCTCCATTTAAAAAAATAAAATAAAAGCTTGATATAAACCTTCTCTCAGGGATTAAAGTAAAGATAAAAGGTTCTTAAACTGTGGAATATACAAATTTCATCATCTTTTATCAATTTCTTTTAACAATTTGTTGTGCACGGTATTTCATCTAATTTGGTTCACGTATGATTATTATTTAATTCGATTTTCGGTTAAAAAGTGTAGTTCTGGCTGTTAATCCTTTCCTGGGACTAAGTCAGTCCCATTGCACATCAATGACTGACAAAGCAGAGAGCAGGGGGTGAATAGATAAAATCTGATGTATTCGTTGTGAACCAGTAAGAGAAAGGACAGCACCGGGGATGAGGTGGGGCCACAGGGAAATAAAACCATGGGACGGGTCCTCGAACTTACTCTGCCTGTTTGCACACCGAGCTGTGTTGTCAGGAGTGGACGCCGACTGCAGCTGGACACTTTTCTGGTCCTGGCGATGAAGCGGTGTAGACATCATCTTTCTCTGAGGACATTTGCGTTTATCAGCGCTAAAAACTGTGGACACAGATTTTTGTAAACACTCAGGATGAACTTTTTGTGCTGATGATTTTACGACTAAGTGAGACTATTTATTTTATTATTTTTTGCTTCAGGGTGACTTCGTTCTGAGCTTTTTTTCACCGTTTTGTTTTGAAGGCCTTTGTTTTGTTTTTTCATTATTGTAATATTACAAAAATATTGCTGTTCAGGTTATAATGTTGTCGAGCACATCTCCTTATCACTTTTCCAGCCCAGCTATCTATCACATGTTTGTTGGACGGAGAACTGATAAGGGTATGTGTCCGACACTTTCCATCACTGATAACTGGACACAATATACTGCTGCTTGGAGAAAAAAATGTGTTCATCGTATGATCTATAGTGATTGGGTCACTAGGTCAACCAGTTCTTAACTTTCTAAAAATTCTGTTATCGTAAATCTGCTCTCTTTTAATCGTCATACATCATTCGTTTTCAGAAAATGTCACAAATCAGGTAATATTTGTGTTTGAGTTGTAATATCTCACACTTCAATGCAACTCTGTTTTTTTCTTTTTATGTTTCCATCTTAAAGGATGTCAGACCATTTTCAAATCCTTTGGAATCAAATCATGAAAGTGTAAAGCTAAAAGTGAGACTGATTTTACTATATTAGTCATTTTAGTGGTTTCACCTGACAGAAAGAATCTACTTGTGTTCTTTTCAAAGTCCACAAATAATGTTAATATTTCTGTCTGCATGTTTTTTGATAGACTGAGTGTTTTTCATTATTTATAGACTGCAGGTTTTCTTCAATATCCAATGTGACAATTTGTATAATTTACATTTTTGCATTAAACGTATGTAACCCAGATCTCCTGGGCCTGAGTTCATTAACACTAAAAAAATGTTTAAATCCCCCTAATTACTATTAACGACCACCACAACTGTATTTACAAAAATCTAAACCGTCAACAGGTGTTTATTTTCCATATAAAATAAATGCACAAAATAAAAAATACAGGGTTTCTTTAAATGCTGTAAACAGTTCCTGAATTTCTAAAATGTTAAATAAAAATGTACCTTACCCAGGTCTATGAATCAAACAAAACAATTCAAGTTTAAATTTACAAACAGAAAATCATATGTGGGCCCACTCCAGAAAATATAACCTTGAGGCTCAGTTGCAGGCCTGTGATGATGCTCGGGTGCGGTGAGACCTGAAAACTGTGGTGGCCACTTCACTCAACCCAGAGCATAAAATAAAAGCACGTGCATTTCATGTCAGTTAAATACTCACAAGTCCAAAACGAGGAGCAACAGGGCAATGATAATCTCAGATAGGGGTGATGATGATGATGATGACAGTCAATCCAAACACAGGCACAAATCCAGAGAAGAAGAAAACAACAGGGTCCATCCAGCAGCAACCATCTCAGTTTCTCTCCCTTCACAGACGTCCGTCTCCTTTAATTACACATACTATATTGAGCCATAAAATCTTCACACTAAATCATACAGACTTAACGATTATCCCGTTTTAGCATTGAAACAACAACAGTGCTAAAGCTATGCTATTCAACACGTGCTGCTATGCTAGCGGGTGGCTCGTGTTGCTATGCTAGCGGGTGGCTAATAACATTTCACATTCGGTCTGTTTCACTACAACATGGAGTTACAGCATACAATTGAAGGCATACATAATATATTCACCTTTGGCAGGCAACATAGAAGTGCACACAACAGGACAACGAGTAGTCGACCTCGAGACACCTCTCCAATGTTTCCCAAACCACGACACTTTCCCTCCAGGACTCCGGACCATCTCTCTCTCCCTCTCACCTGCTCAAAGCATGCTGAACCCACACGTTGCACCTCATGTCCCTCCCCTTTCTAGATGGATTGGCTGTGACTTTGTTACTGCCCAATGACCACACATCTATTTATTAACTGTGTATATTATATGTATCACGTTTTATCCCGTATTTAACCTTAATTGAACTACTATTTTTTAATAATATGAACTTGTCTATTTATAATGAACTTTCTGCACTGTATCCTAATGATTGTTATACAGGGCTACACGTATTATACCATCAAGTCTCCTGAGGAACTCATGTATATATTTCTATGTGTTTTGTGGCATATTGCTGTTGTCAAATCACCCAGTTTATCAGACTTGACATTATCATCAGTATTATTCTCTCTCACTGAGATTTGTTTAACATCTTTTCAGTGCACATGTACATTTAACCTTTTCTGCTTTTCCTACTCTCACACACAAGTGGTGCTGGTATATTCAGGAGTATAGGCTAAATCAACTAATAACAAATTTTAGATTAACTGATCAAGTGATTGAAAATAATTATGAAAGACCTGCAGCTTATTCAGGATTTAACCTGCATCTGTTATAAGACGCTCGGACACACCAACACAGCATTAAATATAGATTGAAAAGATGAATTAGTTTCTGGTGTATAGAGATATATTTATCGAAACCATACAACATATAAAATATGCAAAAGGTTATTTCTCTTTTAATTATAATGATTGAAATTAGACAATGAAGGAATATATACATGGTGAGGAAGATGTAGGCTAAACATGATTGACTAACAGCTCTGACATATGATGAAAGGGCCCAGATACAGTTTAAGTCTATGTGTTTATTCCTGACAGATAACCGATTATTATAGGATTAAAGTTTAATGATCCAGTTTTTCCATGCTGTGGTTTATTCAGATTACAAGGTTTTAACTGCACAAATTATTTGAGAAAATGTTTATGCACAGTTCCAGGTTTTATAGGAGAATACAACTGGTTTGAAAAACATTAAAGCAGAAAGAACACTGCCCCGCACATTCATTCACAAAGTTAAGATGAGACCACATCTACCTACAAACAAGGTTTTACTTTATCTAAGTCTTAGTTTATTCCTTATTCACCAACATTTATTGAACACGTGTTTAAACTAATATCTCCAAAACACATCTCTGTGATTTACTTTTGTTAAAATATGAACTGTTTGTATTGAATGTTTTGTAATGACTAAATATGAATTGGACCCTATTTTTCTGCTGTATTATTTATATATCTGAACTATAGCACTTTAGTTGAACGTGTGTGTGAATACATATATAATCAAAATCGTTAATTGCCACATTTTAAAAAGTCATGTTTATTCTCAATCAATTTCTGTGATGCTTTAACAGTTTAGTGGAAAGTAATATACAATTGTTATAATAAATGTGATCAATAATTATGAAAGAGAAGTAATTGGAAATAACACTATATATAAAATAAAAATACTAATTTGCTCAGAACTATACATCGGAGAGACTGCAGTTCCAGCAGTTGGCACTGGAGAATGCTGTTTTACCACTGTTGTAGAGCAGCTCGCTGGCCGTCAGATACAGGTGAAGAACATGTTCTTGTAAGACCCACGAATGATACACCTAAGGCTCCTGTAATGACTCCTTAAGAGGAGCAAAGGCAATCAACCTAGATGAAGTAAATCTAATCCAATGACCATCAGCCATGCTGAAAGTGTGAGGTCAGCCAATGTCATCTGCAGTCGATCCATGGAACAGGGGCGGACTTCACCAGCAGAGACTATTAACCTGGGCTTCAAGCACCCTCCCCTGTCAAGTAAAGCACCCTCCAGCTTGTCCTTCTTGATTTGTTTTCAAAAATGTTTGAAGGCACACTCCGTCGTATACCGTGATGGACAAGGAATAGCTTGTTGAATTTTCTGAGAGTAGTTCTCTTAATCAAATTCACAATCACATCAGTGGGATTGGGATATTATGTGCAGCCTGGAAAATACAAAGATCAAGTTAATTTCGGTTTCTGAGTAAATGTAACAATGAACTCCAATAGAGTTATGGATTAAAGTGTAATAACCTTCACAAAGATGAGGAAATGTGCTGAAACTAAATTATGCCTTAGCTTTGAAGTCTTTCTTTTGGCTTCGGTTCCATTATGATGCCATTATTTACTGTAGTTTGGAGGCCATCATCTCTGTGTTAATAACTGTGTTCGTGTTTGCATGACAATAACTAGATTTCTCTCATCTTTAACCAAGAGCCTGCCTCTCGTATGGCTCACTGGGCTATACCTGTTACCTCAAATTGTTACCAGAGATAAGATAAGATAAGGTAAGATAAGATAAGACGTGATGAGATGAGATAAAATGAGATAAGATATGTGCATAAAAAAATTGACATCAGCAAGAGTGATAATGACTAAAAATGCAATACAACCATAGAAACTCTTAGATATTGAAAAACAATTAACAAACTTTTTCTTTTAAATCACGATGCTGATTTGCTCATTGTCACTGTCACGTTGAACAGCCTTGTGTTCCATAAATATTCCTCCTAATAGGAAAACATTGAAAACATGATGATGGAAAAGGCTAATGTTGAAAGCTGGAAAGCTCTGGCTCACTTCTTCCTATTCTCCTGGTAACTATGGAAACTATGTCTCTTAATTAAGAACTTGATTTTTGATTGCTGACACGCTCGTGGATAAATTTGTTATTTTCTCGCCAGTCTCTCAGTTGTGCGTCTCGAAAAAAACCCACAACAACTTGTTTATCTGTCTGTCAGCAAAGGTCACGCAGAGTTTATTTGTGAAACAATTCATCACAGAGGGGAGGATCTTCTCTCGGAGCGCCAGCGAATCATGGATATTATCGGTTCGGATTAATAACAACGTGTGACATCCGCCTCTGTGTTTGTGTGTGTGTGAGTGTGTGTGTTTCCACGTGTGTTCTGCATGTTTGTGGCTGCATGTGCATGTTTCTAATTAAAGACTGGCCGTTTGATGACGACATGAGGAGAGGTATCGGGAGAAATTCTGTGATCTGAGATAGTCAATACATCTTAAGCTCTCGCTTTAATTAGACACAAAGACAAAAACCCATCTCCATGACGACACAATAAAAAAGATAGAGGCGAAGGATACGGGTTGCTGTGCATCTCCGGGAAGCAGAAAAGGGCACTGTGTATCGCCGTGTACTTTTGGCTATAGTTTTGTGATATGATTTTGGTGCTTCTATTAATAATCTGCTGCTAATTTATTTTGATATGGGCTTCACATCAGCTGTGGCTACATGGTGACACATGAGGTCCGTCTGAAAGGATGGCAGCTCCACACAAGGGCGAATATAGAACTGTTAATGAGGTATGATTATGGCCTGGATATTCAGGATGATTAAAAATGGCCCGCTGGTATCTTTTTAAAAAGGGAGGAGAAGAGGGGAAGAGATGAAGCACGCCTCAAAATTCAGTGGTTAACACATTCCCATCATCTTGAACTAACAGCAGACCACCCACTGATGCTGGAGCTCCCCACCATCATCTGTTGCCATGTGTAGCCCCATAAAAAAATTATCTGTCGTTTCAAACCCTGCATCATCTGCACATCAGCCAACCACAGGGGACACCGCTGAATAACAGATCCCACTGAAACAATGCCAAGGTGGGATCAGGACACCCAGAGAAGGAGCCCGGCAATTAATTCTCAGAGCCGCTTCCATCTGCCTGTTGGGACCGGTGTGTATCCATGTGCTTGGTATGGAGCTCAGCAGTTACTATGGCTCGACACGCAGCAAAGCGAGAGCTGACACTAATTGCTGTGCGCTCTTACGTCAGAGTCGCACACGCACGTAGCAATTTGTGACACTGGAGATGAAGCCGCGGAACTGGAAAACTACGACAACTATTTCCAGAGGGGGTCTGGGTCGATAAAGGATGCTGCTCCCTTGTGTTACATCTCATGCACATAATGAGGCAGAATCACACATGAGACTAGGAGTGACCCTTAGGATCCATTCGGTTGGATCATCAAGGAAAACTAATGTAAAATTATGTTCCTCATTTTAGGGATTTTGGAGGTCCTGTCCCGAGTGGTTCCTGTAGTTGCTCTGTGACACTGACTTTGCAGTCCCCCCCCCCCCCCCCCCCCCCCCCTCATCGTGTGCTTAAGGACACGGACAAGACCTGGGAAGGTGGCTCGTGAGCCGTGACTTCTTCACGCCTCTATATACGTCAGCTTTGAGAGGAAGTCTGGCAAAGGACTAATATAGGACCGTGCTGCAGAGAGTTGAGCAAATTTTTGCCAAATGTTCTTATGTCACTGAGCTGTTTGTCACCAGCTAGTAAATTAGTAAATTCACACGCAGAGATTAGCCATCACACAAATAGCAGAATGAATGGGAGCCTATATTTGAGCCGTTCCTCCTATTGGCTGTCTGGGTTTCTTTTTAAAAATACCTTTACTCCATTGTGTTTTATTGGACTTCTTAGTGACACACACATGTTGGGGGATTGCCATTTACTTTATTGACCCGTGGCAAAACAAAAGCATGAATCAATTGACCTTTTCAAATGAATGTGACATGCAGTAAATGCAGAGAGAGGAAAAACCTGGGTATGATTTGCTTCAAAGCTGTAAAACACAGTTTTAATCCAGAAACCAACGACTTAAACTTCACTTATTTCAGCAGTGATACCAAAGTATGTGTTGCCATCAAGAAGCAACTTGTAAATTCGAATCAACACGAGGAAACTGTCGATATGAGAGACATGAAAATGGTCTTAGAAGAAGAGAAGAGTATAGGAGACGTACTGATCGTACTAATCATCTGTGTAACCAGGATAACACAACAAGCTTTTAACCTGCACTCATTGGCATTGTAGCAGGTTTACAAGTACATTGTTTAATTCATTGTTGATTATTAAAGTTAGAGAAAATTATGCAATACAGGTGCAGGAAGAAAACGTTGGTGCTATTCCGAATCACTGGCGTATCCAGGCTATTTTTTTTTCTCACTATCTTTAGCCTTGTGAGATGTTTCCAACATTTTAGTTGATTTCTCTAAGAATAATGAATCGATCTTGATAAAAAAAAATGTAATATCATGTTTAGGGTACTGATGTTTATGAGCGTGTTTAACTTGGTGTGGATCAAATACAAAATCCATATCTAGTGAATTGGAATGTGGTTTATACTCTGGGTGCCATTCTAGTTATGTTTTGTTTGATGGTTTTTCACACAAATGTGGAAGTCAGGTGACGTTCAACACATCCATGTTGTTGGGATGACACACAGGACACCGCTGTTATGTTTCCTGTGTGAAACCAACAGTCAACGTTGTATCTGTTACACACCCTCACATGTTCTATAATCTTAGCTGCATCTTTATTGTTGCCTTGACGACAGAGGTCTGGTACACCTGCTGCTGGTGTGTTCTTCGCGGGTTATATATTCGAAGTCCGGACAAGCGACTAATGTGGTTGTTTAAACTGTAAGACTTTAAACTGTAAGACTAATTTAAAATTGTTAAATTAAATAGAAGGAAAGGATACAAAATATCTCAACGGGTGTATATACTGCCCACAGGACGTTATACAAAGTCCTGCATGCTGTGAATAATTATAATTTATATATATTGCAATGTATGTGATTATGGTTTTTGTCTTAGTCACTCTTTGTGTGTTTCTTTAGAAAAACACTGAGGGCGATGTAAAATGCGAGAGAGAAATTCCTTAGATGTGTACATGCCTGATTGAGGGGCAGCTGTGGGTCAGGAGGTGGAGCAGGTCGTCCACTGATCAAAAGTCGGATGATTTAAACCCCGGTTTCTCCAGTCCACATGGCAAAGGGTCCAAATCGCCCTTTTGCAGTGTGAGAATGAGATTTACGCTATAGAAGTCTGTATGAAGCTGTGCTTGAATGTGAATTGTATATGAGAGGTTTAAGTGGTCATTATATACATTTTACCATTTCAATCTGCATGCAATTATTCAACCTGAGTGAATGGGCCAAAGCACTTTGTTTTTTCTTCAAACAGAAGCTGCAGCTCCCACAGCAAGAGTCTCGTCATTTGATGTCCTATTTGGGTGTGAAGTAGCTCTGTGGGAAGAGTGTGAGCACAAGACTGAATCACCTCTGCCCTCCCTTCAAACATTAATCAGCCTATACACAGTTTAAGATCCCGGCATCTTCTGTCATGTCTAAAAAGACGTCTCCTTTCATGAATCAAGACTGATATGGCACCAAGAAATTGACAGATGATCAATACATTATTTCTCCTAGAACCCGCCAGCTTCCTCTGCATGTGCATAGGCAGCAGAGCAAAAACTCAGTGTTGAAATAGGGACTAGCACATTTCAGGGATGTGGACGAGCCTCACGTCCTCAGTACCCGGTATCTGCAAGAGCAGGCAGTTTTTTCTGACTCTCATCAACCCTGAAAAAATGTATCAGCACTTGGAGAGACCCTGAAAACGCTTAGGATTTGGAAAAAAGAAATTGCACCGCAAATGAGTGAACATGCAGACTTAAAGCCACATAAATGGGCAATACATGTCCTGTTAAAGATTCCACAATTAAAGCCATACGCCTGGTTAAGAACAAACGTTTCAGGAAAGTGCTTGATCATTTAATTGCTGTGAGTTGAATGAGCAGATCAATCCCAGTCATTTGTGTAAGGTATATATGAAGTTAGAGCTGGCAGGTGATTAGTGATTAGTTAAACAAAAAGACTGGAGGCAGTGAGCTAGCTCTGTCAAAATATAAAAATCAAATTTAAGTCTTTTAGCATTAAAGCTAGGGTTGGTAATCCTGGAAAAGCTAACAAAGCAGGCTTCACTTTGAAAAAATGCAACCAATACATCCCCTCTCATTAAATGATTGGTTGTATTAACTTTATCCCTGCAGTGGCCACATGCACTTATGCTTTTTAAAGACATTATTAGTGATAGCTATCAGTTCACGAGGAGGATTTGAACAAATTACATAAAAAGTGTTTCAAGAACAAACTAGTCCTTTTTAAATGTCCAAAGAGGTGGGATTAGCTGCCTCCACATTATTCAAATCTATATGCTAAGCTAAGCTAACCAGCAGCTGGCTGTAGATTCATATTAATTGGACATTTGTCACATAAATGATACACAACAAACTATTGTTATTTAATTCAGTCAAATTTCAAGAAAAGTCAATTAATTGTAATGATTCAATGCATGGTCTTGATCAATACAGGGTTGATTTTATGTTGTTTTATCTATTTGAGGAAATGATACTGTTGGGCCACTGAAGCACGACCTTCTTCCTGGTTATTTGCTAGCTGTCATGTTTGAGGGGTTAAAGAACATGCTTGTGTAAAAGGTCTCCGGATGACTCTTTGTGTGAGGGAAGTGTAATGACAGCATTGACAAGGTAACACATCATTATCCGACAAAAGATGCTTGATAAGATGAATGATTTTTTTTTCTATTTGGAGATTATCACCATGACAATTGGCTTTTTTTTCTATTCCAGAGACGACATGTGCTGCAGACCTGCTGTTTGCAGGAACAGTCTGTATCGCGAGTGTATCCGCGTGTTTCATGGTGGTCTCAGTTGGATGTGTGGTGCAGTGTGGTGGTCAACTCCCCTCAGAGACATGATCAGAGCGCTGCTTCTCTCTAATGATGCTACTCTGGGATGACTCACCTCCCAGCTGACAGACAGTGCTTTATTAGTTTCTGCAAGATAAACGTCTGCCTTTCCATCCCTCCCAAAGTCACATCTCAAGGGTCACTGACGGCCCCGTCCTTTATTTGGTTTATTTATAAACCCTGTCCCTGTGCCTCGCTCAGCTACTCCACACACCTGGCTCTGCATGACTGATCACATTGATCGAGCCAAACCTCTACCAACAATGAGCTCTGGACAACACCAGCAACGTGCCATGAACACACCGAATCCAATGTCTTGTTTTCTTCTGTAAATGTCCTCACGCAGAGTGTCAATCATATCTGTGTCGTCAAATGTCAGCAGCACAATGCAACCGATGTTGAGATAATGATAGAATATATTTTACATCCATTGTGTGACATTATCGAAACACAAATGTCGATTGTACTCTAAATGATGCATCATTCAAATGCAAGGAAAACAACGGGGCCGTATAAAAGTTGACACTGTGTATTTTTCTTTTTGCTGGGAAGGAGGGTATATTAGGAAAATGGGGGCTTTTTTGATTGAACGAATTAATCAATAAAAAGGTTTGTTTACCCTGTGAGAGTAATTACAAAATGTGTGACCATAATTCAAATACCTGAGTAAATCAGAGTTGACCAAGGGTCCTAGAGAAGACAATATTTATCTCTGTGACGTGCTTTGACTTTTCTCAACTCAAATTGAAGATTGTTGGGCAAGTGTGTCGTGTTTGAGAAACAAAACAGATCTCTACAGCTGTTAGCGAATTATTGCTCCAGAGAGCATTTGTTTTTTTACAGGCGGAGTTAGTTTTGTTTTTGTTTTGTTTTTTCTTGTGGATGACCCCATTCAGTTCCATCCACCATCCCTTGAGGAAGATGAGTCTCTAGTCGACTGTCCTGGATTAGAAATCATATTAATCATCCCTGCAAATACAGATAAATTATTCTGGAAGGGGTTACTCCGCTTGTTTAACTCTGACTCTCTAACATGGTGCATGAGGCCAAGTTTTAGCTGCATTGCACAAAACTGACACATTACCAGGAGAACGGGGAACAAGGTTTATATTTGAATACATGAAGAGTTTCTGCCCCATCTTTTAAAAGTGTGCTCTTTCCATTTGACTGCATTATTGAACAGCTCTATCTGATCAATCCGGTTTAATTCATGACGGCACATGAGGTGTAAATAGTTTAAGGCAGGATGGTTGACCACATAATGCAGGAAATGTGTTGTCAACAAGGTTCACTTCATGTAACATACATTTTGTAAAATAAATCATGTAGTGAGGTCAACGTATGGTCGTAACTCATATATTACATTTAATTTTATGTCCACATAGGCCTTTAAATAATATTGTACTCCAACATCCATTTAGCTTATATCAGATTTTTCATTTAACTAGTATCTGGCCTCCATTGTCATTCTACCTCCTCTTCCCATGTTACCATGTTAACCCATAGTCTGTTCTCCCAGCTACATGTTTGCCACTCACCTCTGACTTTCTCAGCATCTGCATCTGTTCTCTATGCTCAGGCTACATATCCCCTATGATTGAGTTAATCCTAGAATCATGTTTTTGCTGGCTTATGTTGACTTCTTGAGGTCCTCTGAATTCAACTCCCTCATATTCATGCTCTAAAGTACTAAAGTAGACCACGTGGGAGTTATCCTGCCTAGGTTTTGCACCTCAACTTCCTTCTCAGCCCCATGCAAGCTGCTGGCCAAATGCATCACGTGTAAGTGTGTTGCTGAGAGCTGTGATCACACACCATCACACTGTGTTTGTCTTTCTCCTTTTCCCTCATCGTTTTCTATTCAGTCTGGCACTTACCTCTCTCTCATCTAATTCAAGGTACCGTCTGGGGCCTGTAATTAGCTCAGGTGGAATTAGCCTGGTCCTCAGTACGTCCTTCCAGACCAGCTGAACATCTTTCAGACTCACTCCTCCCTCCTTCATCTGTCCTCAACATCCAATACCTCGTCTTCCCTTAAAACACTTAAACTGCATATTGCTGTTGTGTGGTCTTTGCCAGTGAATGTGAAATTAATGGAATGATCACAGAGTGCAGAGCTCATAATCAGAAGCCTTGACTGGTTCACACTGGGAGCATTTCAGTTGAGGCATTTGGGCTTTAAAAGAGCAATTAGATCAATGAGATCAGTGGGAGCAGCAGGAGGAGCAGGAACTCAGCATGGATACTTACATATTTATTTAGGGCACATCCTCTCCATCTGTGCCTGTATCAACAGCGACACTGTAATCCACAGAAAAAGCCACATCTTCTTGCGACTGTGGACGTGCAACACTAGCTGGCATATATAAAAACTTACAAGCAACGACACACCAAATTTTTGATAAAGTGAACGTGTAAAAGGTGTAATAGTCATGATCGCAGCAACAGAGATCAACAGAACTAGATATGCACTGATGTAGAGCAGGTATGGTTGTGTAAATCGCAGGTTTGAGCGGTGCCGTTGAAGTGCAACTGCAGATTGCGTAATTGATGTCACAATGATGACCCCAAATCTTCCTACCTGATATATATTTACCAATTTGGGTGCAAAGACAAGCACAGTTAGCTTGACTGCTTAGCAGGCTGCCTTGAGAGAGCTTTACCTTGATCAGGTTTATCCATGCACAGACACAGCGCTCATGAATTTCAAATGCGGGCTTCTTTAGATAATTGGGATCAATAAGTGTCATTAATGCAAGGTCCAAAGAGACGGCAGAGTTTTTTTCATCCGTGTGGACTCACACGTATGTGTTGCCTTGACAGTGGTGTGCCTGATGCTTGGTAGCGGTGCGATCGTAATATTGACAACAATCCGAGTTTCATGCTTGGGACACACAACAGCCAGAATTAGAGCTAAACTACCATGCTAGTTATCAATACAAAACCAAAGAGCCGTACACAGGAAATAAAATCCACAACAAGATGAACACACCAGGTCCACTGGCTGCCTCTGCATCCTTTTTTTTTTTCAAAAAATGTGCCTTGATCAGCAAGAGCTTGTTCTGGAGTGTTTGTCTGAACATTATTCGATGGTCTGGTGTCTCCGTTGCTACGTGAAAAGTTCTACACAGCCTAAGGAGCCACAATGCAATTAGGCAACACGTGGCATCACCCCATCCAAAGTGAATGAGCTATTTTGGTTGAATCCGTGATAGTCCAGGGAGTTATGATCCCAATAACAAAGAATATACAACACTGATGTGGAGCGAGTAGGGTTTGATAAATCGCAGGTCTGGAGCCGTGTTGTTGAAGTGCACGTGAATTGATTTCACAACGATGACCCCACATCTTCCTCCTTTATATCTACTCACCAATTTGTGTGCCAAAGCATGGAGAAAAGAACGTTTCTACACTAAGCCTGCTTTCTTTAATAAGCTGAAGTCGATATCCTTGCAAAGAGAAGATACTCATGAAGTTCATATGCTGGAGTGTCCAGGCTTATGGGGATAATTTGGATCAGAGTCGACGCATATACAAGGTCCAAATAAATTAGAATCATCTCGTATCATCAGTGAGGCTTTAACTGCTGCATCAATTTTGAGGAAATTTTGGTTTGGATCTGTCACACAGCTACTGCAGTATGCTTTGTGACCGTTTTGTCAAGGTACAATAGGGTAATGTCATGCACGGTGAGCACTTTGATCAGCGCTAATGACATCAGGTTCTCTGTCCATTCAGCATTCACTGTTCCACTGAATAGAGAGCAACATCACAGGTTCAGTCTGAGGACAATACACAGATAATGATTTGCCAGAATTATATAACAGTCCGTTTGAAATCAGCTCAGGATATATCACCATAACTGTATATAGTATATCTCATGTATTTAAAGATATAGATTTTAATATCATGAACTGTTTCATGACACATTTAGACAATAATATACGCAAGATGACACACAAACACACACTATTTCTGCTTCAGTCTTCAAACATCATATTAGGAGGAGGCACAACAGGAGAGAAGATAAACATGAGTCACCACATTGTGATACTGACAGAGTCATGCAATGGAAAACATCCCAGCAGCACTCAGGGTGTCTCTAACGCCACAGGAAGTGGGACGTTGTTTCTCTTAGAAGGAAAAGAGAGCTGGGAAATCAATGAGAATAAGAGCCTAAGAATAGTTGAAATGTCAAAAATTTGAATTTAATGAATCATCAGGATTGTTTAATGTATGGAAGCCCATTTACGCCACTGAGAGAATAAAAAGATGAACTCTAAATCAAAACAATCAGATAACAGTTTTACATTTTGAGATCGTAAATCATAAACCTTTTGAATTTAAGAAATTATTTAGATATACTAAGATATTATTTTTAGATAGTAAGTCATTTTATCTAATATTTATTAGTGGCAGGAATCGGCTTCCATATGCTCATAATACCTGCAACCTTAGAGGAGGGAAATAATTTCAAAAATTAATATAATAAATAACAATAATTTCACACCCAAACAGCAGTTGTGAGGTCAATGCAAAGATCAGATTGATCCCTTTCCTTGTGTAACCCTGCAGATTAAATCAGTGCCCTGGTTTGGCCCTACACCGAGCAGATAAGTGTTTATCTGGAAAGAGAGCTTCACCTCTGAAAGCCTTTAAAAATAAGACACAATGTCATCATCCTACCACAGGAAATATTGTCAAAATCTGCAAACTGGAGCTCTGATGCCCTGAGTTTAGAGGCGAGCTGAATCTTGTTCACAGAAAAGGTGGGGGATCGAAGTGTACTGAAAAGGGACAAGGCTAGTTCAGCCTCTGTCTGCTCAAAGACTGAATCATTAAAAAACACTTAAGCTGCAACTAATCAATATTTGAGACTAAATGACTTCATGTAAAAAAGAAAATAGTCACGTATCCTGTCCTCGAAAGCTCTATCTCATTTGTTGCCCTTGAAACCCCTCCCCCTTTGCATTTAGCAGCTAAAGAGTCGGATGTGCAGCCAGAGACTGATGATTGGACTTAAAGCCGTCAGGTGGCCAGAAAGACGACTCTAAGCTGATGAGAGCTGATGTTGCTCAGTTTAACCGAGCAAGCAATTGTTTGCCAACAGGTTCATCAGCTGCGCTATAAGACGATGATATGTCAGCGTTTACAATTCCCCAAGAAGCCAAACCAATCAATGAATGTATCTTTGATGGTGACGCATGACTACAATAGTAATGGGTTTCAGGGATTTCAGGGAGGTACTTCACATATGATTAGTTTGGCAACAGACGACCTCTGTTCATCTCTGAGTTGACTGTAAAGGAAACTCTGTAGTCTTTAAGATGTTATAATCTGTCATTTCATTTGGTTTGTGTGCTATTTTTACAATACACAAACACATAAAGATACCTTTTTCTATTTGATTGAATTAATTTGGTCTGAGATTTTTGCTTTACAATGTGCATCATGTATGGGCCTTACTGAAAGTATCTGTGTAGCAGTTAGTGGTTATGACTACAACATTAACACAAACTTGACTCACATTATCATATGTGTCTATTATCAGTTCAAAGTTTGTTTACGTGTGTTGGGTGGGGGTTGCCTCTACTTATGCAAACAAATGTTAAATACAATATTGTAGAGCTTTTCTAATATGCACGAGTGGGGACCATAGACGTTAAATATAATGATGGATGGCGTGTCTCCCCTTCCTCCTACTTTTCAGAAATTAAGCTAAAATTTCCATTATATGAACACTGCCATCTTGTACATTTCGAGCCATAGCCAATGTTCCACCACTGTGGGAATATTGACTAATGTTGCAGACATGCAGCAGTCATGTCGTCCATCTTAATATACAGTCTGTGGTTAAGACTGAAAACTACACCCAAATCTGCGACTGGACTGTTAGAGATTGAGTTGTATTGTGGGTAAGAAAGCTCCAGATGATAATATATCTGGTTCAGTAGATTTTGGTCTATTTGAAGGTGCATAAAGCGTGACGGAGCAGTGGCGTATCTGTTGTAGATGAATCAAGCACTGGTCTAAATGAAAACAAGAGATCTCACCATGTTGGACTAGAACTAGCTGTCTGAAATACAGACCTCAAACAGAAAGCTTCATGTGCACATCGGTTTCAAACCCTCAAAGTTGCAACTCTTTTTAAAACACCTCTTCTGGTTTTACTAACATCATATCACTGACTTTACAGGGCATTTATGCAATTAAAGTGAAGGTAGATGAAAGAGTAAATGGTGCTATTCTGTTTAGTCTGAATCTCGGGTTGCTGTGTTTACCTCGAGAGGTGATCTCCCTCTGGGATGTGCAGTGCTGTGAGGCAAAGATAAGTGGTTGCTATCTGGATCTGCTCAGTCAGGTATGAGAGCTCCTGGCCCTGTGGAACACAAGCGGGGATCTCAGTGCTATATGGGTCTCACGAGCACAATGGGAACTAGAATGTAGATTAATTTCCCTTTCTTATTAATTGAGCGCCCTGCATTTTAATTATGTCTATTATCTTCTGTGCAGCAAATGTTTTTTGTCAAGCAGGCTAGCAGCCAGATGACTGCTAGCCTTTGAATTGAAATCAGACAAGGAAAAGAAAGGGATTAAAACAGCGAGTTGTGATTCAAGCGGTGAGAAACCTCGCTGGCTCTGCCTCCTGTTGGAAAGTCTGATATGAGTACAGCCTGGGTTGTGTGTGCAAACAGCAGGACACAAACACAGGCAGCTCAGCCAACTGTGTCAACTAAACCTCTCAGATTTAGATAGTAAGTAGTGATACACAGGTGACTCTGTGCTTTCACCACAAGGATGCCGATTTATAGTGTTTTTTTTAAAGTTCTGGGTTCTGGTCCATTCAATCCTTTGACACAGAGAAACATCGGAACTTTCTCTCTAGAGATCTTAAAGGTACAGTCCACCAAAACAATTTAATTCACTCATTATCTACTCACCCCTATAGAGTGGAAGTGTTTTAGTCCAGGGGTAAATTTTGTTAGAGCAGAATCCAATATAATCAGTCAATGGAAGTCCATAATACAACAGAAAACCCATACCATGTCTCCATAATGCTTGTGTGGTGTCATCCAAGTGTCCACAAGCCCCGACATTCATATTTGATGCGAAACCAGGTCGTATATATCGTGTTTTAAAGCATCAATGTCTGCCGATATCTTCCGACGAGGTACATTCATGGATCGAACAATTACCCACAAAACTTTCATTGTACATTTTGTGTTTAGTAAAAATATTAAGTTAAATGATCAGTGTGTGAAATTTAGGTGAAAATAATGTTTTGGCAGAAAATGAAAATAAAAGAATCCTAAAGATGTTTTCAGTAGTGTATTTCATCTAAATTGTACAGATTTTTGTTCTCTCAATCCTAGAATGGGCCCTAAAAAAGTAAATACATGTGGTGCAGGTTCTCTCTACGGTGGCCGTCATGTTTTTTACAGTAGACCAGACTGAACAAACTAAACACCTTTTGAGTTTTTATGACAACTCAGGTTCTCTTTCACGCTTGGAAGCGAAGGGTGAGGTGAGGGAGTTTCAGCTGCAACATGGAACTTCACCACAAGGTGTCACTAAATTCTACACACTGAACCTTTCAGTTGCGGAAAATTCTAAACATACCACTTAAGCCTCACCATGTTGACTTTGTTTCTTTGAGCATTTGGGCTACCTTTATTTAGCATTTAACGCAAACCCTCACAGAGTTGCTAATATGGCTGTGGAAGGCTCAGTCTTGTGTAACAACCGTGCATGTTCGAACTGTAGGGAAGAGCAATCCAGAAAGTGTGTGTGTAAAAGCAGCTCATCTCAGAGGAGTTGGAAAGCATTTCAGTGTGACAGCTTTCATTGTCTCACGGCGCCTTTCTTACAGCGCCCAGCAATAATTACTGACTCTTGTTTGTCCTCTGGTACCTACCAGCTCTTCCCACCTCCAAACACAGTTGATCAGACCAGCTGCAACAGCCTCGCCACCTTTTCCTATCGTCAATGTAGAGAACAATCATCTCTCTGAACAAAAGCTCCATTCATCAGCCTTTTTATCGTCCGCTAAATAAACACTTACTTAAATTTATTGGAGGGGACATATAAAGAGATATGGTTGATTCAGTTGCTCAGTGATTAACTATTGATGTTGCCAGCGGAGCATGATTCAGGCTTGAAAGGTGACAGGTATCTTGCCTTGCAGCCATGTTTATGAAGCTTCAGATCTATTGTTAGTTCTCTCACCAAGAGGGGGCTAATTTTGAAGAGGCCACGCTGAACCCGTTTGGTCCTGTCACATCTGATTCTGCAGATGAGCTCTGACATCCACAAGGACATAAGGGAACGATTTGACGTCACCCGACAACAACAGACAGAAAAAGCTCTTTCCCCACCTTGTGCTGCAGAGGAGGTGAATTTTGGTCAGAGTGCCTCATGGTGTCAAAGACGTCACACTCTCAGGGGTGTGAACCACAGGCAGAGTGGAGTTCTCTCTAACGGACTGTCAGAACTTCCACTCATCCACACTGATGAACCCACATGCTCTGACAGACCCGATCTTCTGACAGCTAGGAAACAGATGAATTCATAGCGCAAAACACATTTTGCTCAGAAAGTTATTTCAAGCCAAGCCTTTTTTCTACCTTATTCTACCAATGAATCACATTGTAACTACTTATCAAAAGGTACATATGTAAGAAATCTTTATTAACCCCTATGAGTGCTAGGCAATTTTTTAAAACCTTTGATTTTGCCTTTATATAGCCTTATAAAAAGGTTAACTCTGTCAATGATTGGTATCTTGTCTGAACACAACATTGCTGACATGAGCAGGCACATAGTTTATAAGCTTTACATCTTGATCAAGAAATCCTGTCTCAGAGATAAATATCCCTGACCGTGTATTGACGGCTCTGTAGTGTTAAAACAGATATCTAGCGGGGACAGTTTCCTCAGCCTGTTCAAGGGGTGGAAGACACATTGATATTCTTTTGATATGGTGGTGTGAACAGAGATGTGACAGATCCTACCAAAACATCAATTATACCACTAATTACTTCTGTGGTTGGTGAGGTGGCTGGGGAGAATCAAAGAACCTGCCTGAAACTGAACCAGAAAAAACACCTGTTGATTTAGAGGTCAGGAGGAAAAACGATCATGAAACACAGGAACAGAGCAGGAGTGTGCGAGTGTTCAATTTGGATAGCAATGGTTAAATTCTTAATGATGATAACAATGCTGTCATCTGTGGATAAATCCTGACCACTTGATTAGTGACAACCCATTGAGGTGCCTCCTATTCCGATATCCAATTAAAGGCTCCACAACAACCCCTAATAAGTGGGAGTGTAGAGCTGATAAGCAACCAATTCTGCAGCTTCAAGCCCTCCGCTTCATTAGGGGGATGTTGAGCTAAATCAGAAAATTCAACACGGAGGACATCAAAGTGCCCACTCTGCAAAATGAGTAACAAACTCCTTATTAGATATGCACCAATCTCCTAGGATACGGCCAACATACACAATGATCATCCAGCTAAATTGTAGCCCGTATAATGCTCTTGAATAATGCTCTATTCAATTACTGCTTGCCAGGGGGGCAGGTGTTGGTGTGCACTGCAAGACGGCAAAGAACAGAGTGATGAGGCAGAAGGAGGCAGACGAGCCTCCTTCTCCTTCATCACCAGTTGAACCATTTTAAGATTTCAAGTATGAAAAAGTAGCACTTCTCAATTTGAAAAGATCAAAGCGTCTGAAAACGGTGTTTGACTTCATGGGACATAATAATGAGTGGAAATAAAAAATAGAAAAACTTGCAGCGTAAGAGAAGGATGGCAGGTTTCTAAGCTGCACTGGAGGTATTTTCCTAAATCTGCCGAGGTAGGAGGGCTGCATGGAGCAGCCCTGTGCAAAGCTGCAGCAGGGTTTGTGCCAGTTCATCGCTGTCACATCCCACACATTCGCTTGATACAATCGCAGAGACACCAAATGCCATGAGAATGTCAAACTCTGTCTTTAAAGAGACAACCAGCACAGAGCAGGAAACACAAAAAAGCAAAGCAGCAACAGAGGCTGTGGGTTCCGGAGGAATCAGCTTCGGTGTCGAAATGTAAATGCACTGGAAAAGATGGGCAGAATAAAAAAACTAATCTCCCTTATGAGTTAATTGTATGAAAGATATGCTTGTGTGGATTTTTCAATCCTCACATCAAACACCATTCCGTATGACAGCAGGAGGTTTCTTATGAAAGCAGCTTTACATCAGCTCAACAGTGGCCCAATGGAGATGAGTCTGTGCTCCGTGCAGGTTCATATACACGTAATTACAGTCTCAATCAACCTGCACCATCAAGTATTGGATCAAATATCTATCCTTAAATCTGTATATTATATCAAATTGATAATTAAAGATTCAAGGGGGGTTAGAAGTTGGTTTAGTGTAATGTGTGGCCCCCCATGTCCTTATTTGTCTGGTGCCCCCAAAGTCCCTTGAAATGCTCTCTCTCTCTCTCTCAAGTCTGTACATTAACATTGTTGTAGCAGGCTAGCATGTTGTGAGTTTCCTTAATGCTAAGCTAAGCTATTTGTTTTGCATGCAGACATGAAAGCAGTGCATGGTACCAATCTTTTCATCTAACTCAGCATGAAAGCTGATACAACTGTATCATTGCAGAGTTGGTTGTAGCCACTTCCTATGTGTTGTCTGATTGTGTCCCACTCTCCTCAATAGCCTCTTTGCTATTCATTTCTATTTAGATATGATGCCTTTTTGTATCTATTCACTCGACCCTTGTCTTCTACTGAGTCAGACATCTTCGTGATGTTGTTTGACTTGAATACAACCTGAATGAAAATACTTTGGGTAAAGGTTTGTGGTGATTAATCCGTTTAATATCCGATTTATCCCCTTTTGATGAGGCTGTTCTGGGCCCACAGTTACACTTATATGTTTCACTTCACATATATAATCCATTATGATATTGTTATTCAGATCCACTTTTTTTCATTTTCATATGTCACTAGTAATCCTGAAAGACCGGCTATAGTATATTTGAAGCCACACAAATATATGTGTCTCTGTATTGTCAGGCTTTAAGTCTCAGTATAACATAGCAACAC
Organism: Pleuronectes platessa; assembly: GCF_947347685.1. Classification (NCBI taxonomy): domain Eukaryota; kingdom Metazoa; phylum Chordata; class Actinopteri; order Pleuronectiformes; family Pleuronectidae; genus Pleuronectes; species Pleuronectes platessa. The sequence goes on along the minus strand of NC_070632.1, from coordinate 13,716,824 downwards.
AACCTTCTTTTTTTGCAACTCGTCTGACATCACTATTTTATTTCCCACCTTCCTCTGACAATTGAGTGAAGCAAGACATAAGGTTTAAACAATTTACATGGTGGACACTTCAGGGTGGGGCAGTATAGGGTTATCAATTTTTAATTTATTTTTGATTGATTTTAATCCTATTTCCATTTTAATTTGAATCAAATCCCTTTTCTTATTCTCTCTTGTTGAATGTTGGTATTAAATGGGATCAAGGCTACAGATGTCACATTTTCACTGGTAACTTTTACTTGTACTTTGTCAGGATCTATAAATACCCTCGGAGCCACAGTAGTCGGTTGAGTAAAAAAATCTCACAATGCAAATGGAAGAAATGGTTATATTTAGATGTGAGGGGAGGAAGAGCAGCAGCTGCGATGTAAGATATCTGAAAATGGAAACTGCTCCCTGGGGTGACAGCGCTTATTCTCCTCACTTTAATAATTTATTTCCCCTTTATAATATAGCACCGGTAACAGCATCGATGGGCAAAAGATCACGATGAACGAGAACTGCTGACGTCACACTGGCTCCCCGGGCTAATGAATGTGTCTAAACCACTGAGCTTTGTCCTTGGTCCGGTCCCTCGTCCATCATATCCCTGTCCATTTTAGCAGTTGCTCTTTAGGCTTTGATTCCTTCAATATTATCTGTGCTCTTCTGGACATTAAAAATAATAATTCATTAATTTACTTCCACTAAATTTAGATATTTGTCTGAATCAAGACCATCTCTGTCAGATTGCCTCTTGAACGGGAGGGACAATTTCTCCTGACTCGGTGACCACAGTATGTGGGCAGTTTTAAAAACCCATCTTTTCCATGTGCCTCGTAAACAACATGGCTCCAGGGACTGGGGAGGCAATCACAGGTGAGAAATCACTGCCAGCATTGATGACTGCAGTCCTGAGACGTCAAGTGTTTGGATGGATGATAAAGTGATTAGTCCCAGTCTCAGTGGAAAAGTGCAGGGGTCAAAGGACTAATGATTGAACATGGTGGTAGTGGTGGTTGAGGCTTACTTGCATAAGTAGGGGAAAAAAACCACAACCATAAAGTATTTGAGTAAATGCAATAAAAGCCTCCCGGTCCTTGATGGAATGTTATGTGTATGATTTACCTGTTCCTTGCTGGGCTAAGAACATCACTGTTCTCATTAGAAACTGCTTCAGTGCCGTCTCATAGCAACCTAAAAATAGAAATGTCCCTATTAGGCTGTATAGCTGTGATGGCTGTTCCAGTTTTGGCCTACTTGATTGTGCAGTAAATATGTATAGGTGTGAAAGAAATGTTTTCGCTCCATTTCTTAATTTACTGAGCAGTGAAACATTCCCATCGACGACACAGCTGGCTACAGATCTGCATAAATTATCTAGAGATTACACGTTGATGGTTGTGTCATGGTAATAATCACTGTTTAGAGGATTACGACTTTATTTTTACGTGTAAAAGAAAAGCACATGATTGTAGCATTCCTTGCACGAAGGAGAGTGATGGTGATGGAGGACAAATTCCCCCTTTTCACATTCTTTCAGGGCAATTGTCTCAGCTGTGTCCTTTAGTGCGCTGCAGACAGGAAACCTGCCTTTATTCTAGCAACACACAATCACGCTCCACCCGGTGTGAGAGATGGAATCTTATTTATAGCCCAGACTTTCTATATCCGAGGCATGGATTGAAAAGAAATACACAGCATAACTACAGCACCTAGCGCAAAACTGCCATTCCCCCATTTCCATCATCACTCAGCATCCTTTCACTTACAAATGATAGTTATTGCGTAATAATTGAAACACACACACACACACACACACACACACACACACACACACAGAGAGAGACACACACACACACTGGCAGATCCTTTACATGTGTTTGAGAGGTATAACACGCTCGGTTTGTTGTTGTCCTGCAGATATAGCGATCAGGAAGGAGGTTTTTTTTCTCATCAGACGCATTTATTTCTGTCGACTCTGACGTCAAGAGAATACACGTTTCATTCAACAGGCAAGAAGGTAAGTTATTTATAGCCCACAGCATCTCCAGGTTGTGATCCTTGAGTGCGCAGTGAAAGGAATAGTCCCCATTGGACCAGATGTAGTGCGCCTCCATAACAAAAGCCACGCAGCTCACGCGTTATGGTGCCAGAGAGAAGCGGCGCCCTGTAACCTAAACTAGGACGCGTTGATGGGAATCACATAACCAGGGATATCGCGAAGAACTGCCACCAAACTTTCTGTGTCTGAATAATACATTTTCACCCCGATTTCTTCTCCTTATAAAAGACAGAGCACCGGGTACTTTGAGCATGAAAAACCACCTCCTCCGAGCAGGTAAGAGAAATAACAGACACTAAGTTTCTCTGCGTAATTATATAACTGCAGAATTATAGAAAAACGAATGAGATTGGAGTCAACTTTATATCGTTTTTCTTGCGTCGCTGCGTCTTGTCACCTCATAGAAAGATAATGTAGATGACTGTTTTTACATCGAACGATTATATTTGCATGTTTGCTTGATAAATAAAATGTCAAATGCAGGATTTAATGGAGAAATAGAGGACCAGCCCCACACATTCTACTGGAGCGCGTCTCTGCCTCCAAGTCATCCAAAAGGAGAACCACTGGCAGCGACTCAAACTGTGCTGCAATTTAACGTCGACCGCCTGAACAGATGATCCGATGCTTTTTATTGTCATTATTTTTAAATTTAGATCAAAGTAATCACGTTGACACATCTTGTCCAAGTCATTAGATGAACTGGTGTTTTTACGCACCCAAAGGTTGGTGGACGCTTATGTTCGCCGTTCTTTCCTTCCCCATAAATATGGTGGAAAAGCTGCTGTGACAGTGCAATTCACATGGATTTTATTTTATATTCAAACATTAGTACCTGATAATTCATCAGTAGTGTATGCCAATCTAACAGGTGCTGTGACCATGCTCTCTCCTGCATGCACATGTTTTTTTTTCCATGTGTATGATCAGTTTCCACTTTACAAAACTACATTTTGTACATATCATCTGAATCTGGACTCTTGTATAAATGATGCATTTCCTGTATGATAAATCTGTAGCCTTATAGTAAGATATATATATTTATATATAATCTGTACATTGGGACAGACTGCCACCTGCTGGTGGTGATGGTGGTGATGGGAACAAACAATATGAGATTGAGATTACTAATATTTTGTTGTTTGGACTGAACAACTTCAATGATTTTTTTCAAAGGGCTGTGAGCTTCAAGTTCAAAACTGAGAGGATCTGCGATTGGTTGGGAGATGGCCGACATCATGGAGCTGCGGACTGATGGTAACTCGCTCCTGAAGGCAGTGTGGCTCAGACGCTTGAGACTCACCCGGCTCCTGTTGGAAGGAGGTGCCTATATCAATGAGAGCAATGAACGAGGAGAGACGCCACTCATGGTGGCCTGCATGTCCACGCACACCGACCAGCAGAGTGTGAGCAAGGCAAAGCTAGTGAGGTATTTGCTGGACAACCAGGCAGACCCCAACATACAGGACAAAATAGGCAAGACAGCTCTGATGCAAGCCTGCATCCACAAGGCTGGACATGAGGTGGTGGATCACCTGCTGAGCAACGGAGCTGATCCGAGTCTGGAGGACAGGAGTGGAGCCTCAGCCCTGGTCTATGCCATCAATGCAGACGATAAGGAGACACTGAAGCTGCTCCTGGATGCATGCAAAGCCAAAGGCAAGGAGGTCATCATCATCACCACAGACAAGTCACCTTCTGGTACGAAAACTACCAAACAATACCTGAATGTTCCCCCATCACCAGAGCTGGTTGAGAAGTCCTCCCTAGCATACTGCACTTCTCCCTCTGATATTAATGTTAGTGCATCTCCCAATCCTGAGCAAGAGCAACAAAATACGGTCTTCAGTTTTCAGACAAAGCTGAAAACGTCTAGTTCCGCTGCGAAGCTTGCCAGCGGGCCCACGTCTCCAACACGGCGGCCTGTGAACCCCAAACGTGCACGTTTGCCTCAGCTGAAAAGGCTGCAGTCTGAGCCCTGGGGGCTAATTGCCCCCTCAGTCCTGGCTGCAGCCGCTGCCCAAGAGGAGAGCAAGAAATCCAGCTCTGATGAGGATGTTGTTTCAGGGGTAAACGGACTCTCTCTGAGTAAGAGATCGGTTTTATCTCGACAGAACAGTGTGGACGGGAAGGAAAGTTTATTCCCACTGGTAGGTGAACAGGCCTGCAAAATGACAACATCACAGTCGGGTCCTTCATTGTCTAAGGCATCATATGAGAGGTCTCTAAACCAGCACCAGCCCCTGGCACGGCGCAGTACTGTACCCGCAGAGCAGGACAGCAGCAGCTGCAGCAGTGGAGTAGCCAATCTGAGAGACACAATGCACAGGAGACGTCTGGGGAACGATCATTATGATTCAGACTCACAGCTCTATTCAGACTCTGCGATGTTAGACTCTCCTAAGGTCCCTGTGGAGCGAAGAAAACTAAACACTTCTCCTCTAGCAATGCTGACCAGCTCCAGAGAGTCTCTCGACAGCAACACCAGCACATCCTCTCCCAGCACAGCACGCAGGCGTGCGCCCGGCCTCCTAGAGAGGAGAGGCTCGGGCACGTTGCTGCTGGACCACATCTCTCACACCAGGCCCGGCTTCTTGCCCCCTCTCAACATCAACCCCAACCCTCCTATCCCTGACATCGGGGCCTGCAAGCCCTCCTCACCTCTCTCCACAGGTATTAGATCTATAGCTCCAGTAGCACCGAGCACACCAAAGAGAGGCGGCCTCCATTCCAAGAAGAAACTGATCAGAAGGCACTCTATGCAAGTGGAGCAGATGAAGCAACTTTCGGATTTTGAAGAGCTGGCTCATTAGTTTGTCACGTGATTATGCAGCACGGTTTGTGGGAGTAGAGATGTTAACTTGTCAAAAAGTACGTTCACAGGTTCAGTTCACTCAGCCGTCTAGATGTTGAATAATGTATCATTGAGATTTTTACACACACAGATATATATTTACATATAGGCTATAGATATTTATGTACATGTTTGTGTGTTTGTGTACTTGTACTTAGATCTTTGTGAGGATCCTTTTGAGCCCAGATCTCACCGATTGACGTCATTTCAGCTGGTTGTCACTGTTAATGTTAAAGGATTAAGACTTGCTTTCAGGTTTAGAGTTAGAATTAGATGTAGATTAGTTGAGATGGTTAAAGTTATGGAAAGGGGCATGAAAATACATCATACCAATGGGTTTCCTCACGATGATAGAAGTACACGAATGTGTGTGTATGAGTGTGTGTGTGTGTGTGTGTTTTGAAACTGAGCAATATAGATAGATTTCCTCTCTGTGCTAACCAACCTGAAGGATGATAATCTTTTGACTTCACAACATCTGCTGTATATGTGTTACAGTTTTGAATGTAAATGCCAAGACGTGGTACTTTTCCTCTGATCTAGCTCTCTTACAGGATAATGTTATATATATGGAACACACAGGGTCCATTTGTAGCCAGTCGGCCTCTTGGGTGCACTTTGTCCATATGTAATTAGCACAATTAATGGACTTTCATTGAAAAAGAACAAAACATGTGATGCACTTGTCCGAGATGTAGCTTTGAGTAACATGAAATTTGACTGTTTGTAGCAAATTTGTACAAAGTGCCTTCAAGATGAAGAAACTTAAACAAAAGAGTTGACAGATACATTTAATGTATTAAGATTGTTTTTCATTAATGATGATGTAACCAAAATGTGTTTTATGTCGATGTTGTTGGTTTCACATGGAACAAAACGACCACTCAGAATACATGTGATGTGAATGAATGAACTACATGCCTTAAGAAACAGGTAAACCAATGGGCTATATATAACAGCACTTTATCGCCCAGGAGGAAAAAAACAAAAATTACTCAAAAAGTTGCTTTTAACAGTGTTAAAAAACAAAAGCACATGTAATCCTTGAAGAGTTCAAGTAACACTGAATGACATTTGACCCCTCAGTCGTCGGAGACATTGGTGAAACATGTCAATTGAAAGGTCATTTCACGCTAATGGCAATCAAAACTAAAGATCGTACAGCTTCCATGTTACTTACCTGTGAAGCCTTGCTTCTGTTTAGGAATTAAAACATGATTAAATGGATAGTATTTTTGCTAGTAAGTTGTTGTATATTCTGAATAAATGTCTATAACTTGTGCATTTCCCTTATTGTTTATTTGTTTATTCAACTTTCACATTAAGCGGGAGCTCAGCTGCTACAGACCCTCATTAGAAAGAACACCAGTGTTTCCTCAGGCCCCTCGGAGGTGCGTTTGTGCTGCAAGATGACGATCGTCATCATGATCATCATCAGTGTCACTGTGATTATGTCGGAGCCACCGTAGAGGCACTCACATCCTGCAGCTTCTTGGCAGCTCCATCATCCAGACCCTGAGGGGCTGCTGCAGTTTCAGGGGCACAGTCGCTGTAATCAGTGCAGAATTTAGTGTTAAACATGAGACTCGACCTGTTCCCACTGTGCTGATTCAATCACAGGAACAAGATATGGTGATGAAAGAGGATGGAAATCACACGGCCACTTAGAATACTCTGATACTGCAATTTTGTCCAATATGAGAGTAATTCAGATGATTCTGTGATAAGAAATATTAAGATATTTGGCTCTCTTACGAGGACAATATATTCACATCAGTATTTTCTATGTATTCACATGATCATCAATAACCTTCAGTTTATTGAATGTATGAATTGTTAGGATCAAAATGTGTGAATGAAAGGGTGTAGACAATCTTTTTCATTCCCACACAGCAAAACTAGCACATGGACCAAGGGTAAGTCGAGCGAACGACTAAACTGCTAGAAAGCAGAATAGTTAAGAGTTTGGATTCTGTCTGCTAGAACAAAATACTCTGCAAAATACTGCCGCGCCACACAAAAGGACAAACTGGATAAAGGGGGCATTTGCCTGAAAGCTTGATGTCCCTGATCTTGAAGTCCTGTCCTGAAAAGGATCCCTTTCATCCCTTGTAAAACATCCATCTCACAATGTTAAAGAAAAGCTTTTTAAAAATATCCTGGACCTGCACTATTTAATTGGTTATTTCCCGACAACATCCTTCAAGTTTGTTGAAATCTTTCCAGCTGTTATTGTGTTATGTTGCTTAAACAAACACACAAACCAACATACAAAAAGACAGGGGTGAAAGCACAGTGTTCTTGGCAGAGGTAGAGGTTACTACATTAACAATAGATGCAATAATTTGTATGTGAAATGTGGATGGTTTTATTTCGGATCATTATTTTAGTTTTTGTGGGCTGCAGCCCTGGTCTCATCACTTTAGTTTCCACCTGTATCAGGCAGCTGTTCTCTGTTGTCAGCTCTGATGCTGTACATTTCCTGTCCAGCAGATACCAGCAGACTGAGGAATCACACAAATAGTTGGTGAACGCTTGTGAACATAGTGGATGTGGCTGCTGGAGTCTGTGGACAGCAAAAAGAAGTGACAGGAGAGTGAATACAGGCCTTGCATTCACCAGGTGGTGACTGGTGCCTCCAAGTGACCACAAAATTTGGATATATCAGATATATTACATAAATGGTACATGTTGCTACCTTTATTTATGTATAATTAGACAACCACAAATAGACCTGTGGCTATATAATTTAGCTTGAGACTAGAGAGCAGTCACAGGAAGGAATGGACTTTATCATTATTATTATGATCATTATTATTATCCCATTTATGACTTGTATTTTCACGAGTCTCGCTATAGTATGCTAAATATCTATCTATCTATGCAGCACATTTGAACATTTTTAATGAAGGTTTAAATATGTCATCACATCTTAAACATGTGTCCTACACTGATTGCCAGATTTCCTTCCTGTCACTTGCTTTGTGATGCAATCCTGTGCTTTACTTATCAATATGATTGAATGAATTACATATTTTATTATTATTATTGTGATTATTATTATTATTATTATTATTATTATTATTGTTATTATTATAGTGATTCTCATTTCTCATGGATATATGTGGGTGTGTCCCGTGTATCACTTGTCAGCAAATATTCTGGGGACAGTAAAGTTAAAGTAGAAAATAAATTGCATATAACGTTAATGAGATAATATACAAAAAGCAATTCCCGCTGACCTGCCAGCAGAGGTCCATAGAGACTCACTATCACAGCCTGTGCCGGTGCCTTCTAAAGGACTCCAGTAGATGGCGCAAATGCATCACAATAAGGCCCCAGAATCTGTTTTATTTTTTCACATCACACAGTTAACAATCAAGTCTGAGAACCCAGACAAAGTACTTTATATAGCAACAAATTATACCCTAAACTCCTTCTGTTAAATGAAGACGTGTCTCTGCTACTGCACGATGGGACAAAAGATAAAACCAGCAGGAGCAGCACAGACATGGCAGTAATAATAGAATCACACCCACAGATGTGAATTAAAAGCCTGATCAGAGCTGCAGCTTAGCAACTGACTCTTGAAATAAAGTATTTAATCCATAGAGTGCCTGCATGGACATGTTTACATTCCTCCAGTTCAAAGGTTACTGCAGAAAGTCAAAGGGTTAAGTAACCGCCATTGTCCCTTGTCTGACCTCATTTCAGGGACAAAATAAAACAGCTGACCTTCACTGACCTTCTCTTTGTAGTAATGAACTCAATGAGAAGAATTTTGCTCTATATACAGTTTGAGACTTTGTATCAATATAACTTGCTGTGTTTACTTCCGGTCTTTATTTTTTCCGACATGTTTCAGTGCCCTATTCTCAAATGTAACCTCCTCAGAGGTGACCTGTGTGTCTCTGCTGCTGGCTCACGACCAAGCCGTTCATGTGACTGCATGACACGCTTACCCGTCCTTCTCCCAGTATGGTAGCTTTCCCCTGCTAAATTTAGAGGGCTCTCTGCTGAGGCATTTTGGAACATAACTATCCTGTACCAATCCTGCACAGGATTTGGGATTGTAGTCAATTTGGCCATGTCTATCAATTTATGATGTTTTCTTCAATTAATCACACATTTCTAGTGATAAAATGTCCTTCTGGAAGGTTTATATCATTGAGAGTATATCTCTTTAGAGAGGGCTGCAGGTTCTGATTTGAATGCATCTCTGCAGGATATACATCAAAGAACTCATGTCGATTTGTTTGCACGGTAACAATGGTCTTTTAACCTAGTTTAACCTTTATTGTCCTTCTGTCTGACTTCACACGATCATTTCTGCCCCAGCTTCCTCCCCTGACTCCTCCTCTACTTCTCACTGTGTCCCCCTAACCTGTTGTCACCAGTGGCTCTCTATCTCCCTCTCTCTGCCTGTGTGTTTCTGAGTGGATGTAAGTGGGCTGGAGTCGGAGCCGAGTCACACCAGCTGCAGCTCCTCTTCCTCCACCTCCTGCTCCTCATCATCAAGCCATTTATAAATATTCCGCTCTGCTACCACCATTTGGCCAGCAAATATCCGTTGGTTATTGTTTTGTGTTGCTTTGTCTCTGTGTAAGATGGTTTCCTGCTCCAGACCTGGTCCTGGTATCCTGACCCTTGTCCCCTCTCCCGGCAGGTCCAGCTCCTGACTCCTCATCTTATCTCCTTGGCTCCCATCATTGTCTTCATATAACAATATGGTTTTGAACTGTGGATGTGTCCTCACTGTGCTTAAACTACGCAAAAGCAATGTATCGATGTATATTGGATGCTAAATTTAGATGTTTATTTAGATGATGTTAAAATATCACTCTTTGGAACCTACTGTACTACACTTTGCGGAGCTACTCTATGGTACAAATACAGTCCTGCAAAACTGGAATAGCATCAGGTGGTAAACAATGACTCATTCATTTTGCTCAAGCTTACAAGTTGGACAAGTGCAAGCCTCATGCTTGTGGCTACAGCAATGTGCCGACCTTTCATGCTCCGCTGAGGATATGATTGTATAAGTTAATGTTAGATTAATTGACTCAAATAATGTGATCAGGGGTCTGCCCTGGACTCCTAGCTGTCCCACTGTAAAAAAAAGGAGGCTGCTTAGCTGTTTATCTGTGGTGCTTCTTTGCTTCTGTCCTCATTTGTTCCAAGTCATTTTTGCCAATGTACAAAACACAAAGTGTGGGCAGTCAGCCACGAATAGGCAACAGAGTCGCATTTTACAATACAAGATCAACCGAATCAAATATGACTCAAATGAAGTTAAAAATCTGTCAAGTGACATAAAAAACTAACAAACTAAATTAATTATCCAGGTCAATAATTTGATGCAGGGTCACAAAAAGTCAGTTTTCAAATTACATCCAATTAGCCTTTTCACTTTGGTGTCTTACTAAAATAGTGTTCGCGTGAATACTGAGGGCATCTGTTCCTATTGCAGGTGCAGACAAAAGCCAGACAAATGGAAAACGATCTTTACTGCTTACAGGGATAGTTCAACTGAAAATTCACTCATTATCTACATTTATTATTGGGCTCACAGACACTTGGATGACACCACAGGAGCAGTATGGAATTATGTAATTTGTACATTTGAAGAATTGGTCACCTTTTACTTCAATTGTATTGGATTTGGCTGCGATGCTGTGTACCCCTGAATCTCCAAAAGTGTTTTGTGAACATCCCTCATCCCTCCATCTGCACAGTGGTGAGTAGATAATGAGTGCATTTCCATCCCATTGACAACTGGTTATGTTCCAAGCTTTTTTATGAAATATACACTGTGCTTGAAAAAAATTGAAAGCTATGGAGCTAACAGTCAATATTGAATGACTTTAATGTGGGTTGTGCATGGATGGTGGACAAATAATTCCTCCTCTGTGAAAACTGTGGCCCCTGACTCAAAACAATCCTCGACCATTACATAACATAATGATTAGTTTGGTTTTAAACTCCTCTGATCGAACCCAGGAGCGTGTGGAGCTTCTCCCCGGGCCTCCCATGGGTCCTCCTCAGTGTACGGTCCTCCTCTAGGTGTCTGAGTGACTTCTGACGTATGCTCGGCGCGTCCCTCTGGGGCGGAGGAGGAGGACGGAGGAGGACGGAGGAGGGCGGCGCTGCTCATGCTCACTTTATTTTGGGGAGCCTCCAGTCGATTTGCCCTCTCTCTTCTCCGAGCTCCGTCGTGTGTTGACCACTGAAGTGACTCGGGCAGCGGCGTCATGGCTGGATATCTGAAAGTCGTCAGCTCCCTGTCGAGGTCTGCCGCCGGCGCTCTCTCCCGGAACCCCGCGGTGCTCGCCCCGGCTGCGAACTGCCAGACTTTGCAACAAAGAAACTGTGAGTGGAGAACCGGTAACACCGTGGTGTTACCGCCCAACAGATATACTTGTGTTAAAATAAGCCTTTTCTAAGCTGCCCGGGTTGTGTTTGTCAAGCTAGCAGTCGAGCTAGAGAGCGGCTAGCTGGGAGTCCGTTAGTCTGGAGCTAACTCACCTAGCACCCCGGGGTGCTGCCGCTAGTTTAAAAGATTTCCTGCGCGCCGTGGGTTCTAAACGCCTTTTGCTCTTCAATGGAGGCTCTGTGGCTAATCGAGGGGAACGTTGTGCAAACGTCACGAAAACCGACTCCGGGATGTGAACCCGACACAGAGCCGTCGTCTCTGTCTTTCTGCTCCGTCTAAAGTTTGATCGAACAGTTCACGGCGATGGGCGTTTTTTAGAAATGAATGAAACACCGGTTGCTTTGAACCCACCGTGGACGCTGAAGGGGCTTCGGGAGTTTCCCGTCGAAAGAGAGGGGAATAGATCATGGAGGGGAATTAGCAGCCCCCCCTCCCCCCCGAAATAACAAAAACAGCGGATGAGTCAAATTGGTCTTTTTTGGGGGGGGGTAGCCAGCCTAGGTTGTGCGTACGTTTCGTCGCCCGTCGCTGGGGCCGATCACTCGGTAAACACATCGCTGTAAACCAGGTCAAACCATTCGGATCACACATGATGATCTGCTGGTCAGCCGCCGTGACAATAACATGACTCTGCCCTGGAAAACTCTCGCCAAGGTCAGCCGATGCATACGAGACTTCGCTATACCGAGCAATGGCTGCCGCAGCTTTAGTCTGTCCTACATTACATTTTCCGTTCTGGCTCAGCTCCAGACATCTTCCATGCAGCCATTCGCATTTCACCGCACATGACCCCAGCGTTTTACTGTAAAGCCACCCGAGACTTTACCGTTAACCCTTAAGGCTCCTCCCAAGGTTGACAGGTCTTTTAAGGACACCAGCCAGAATGAGTTTTTTTGTTTCTCTCTCTGAGATTTGGAGCAGGGATCCAGACTCATCACGTGGGCTCTTTAGACATTTTTTAGATCTCCTGCAGCAGGGATTTGCAGCCCTACAAGTCCCGGTGTTTCAGTAGATGTGCTCCCCTGCGAAACCAGACTAGCACCAGTGGTTTGTTGATAAAGCAGTGGGTCAATTGAAGGGCACTTTGTGATCGAGGCAACATGTCATTGAGATTTGAAGCTTGTCACTGGTGAAGTTTGCACTCACAGATTTGTCTCAGGCAGCTCAAACAACTCATTGTGTTAAAGTGACCGTGCTGCTCTTAAATGCAAATTAAACTAATCCTTTAGATACTTGCAGGTGTACGATCTGTTCAAACACTCGCCTGTTTCATTCAGAGTTATCTACGATATCAATTCTACCAAGACAATGTTCATTGCTTTATTTTATTGCAGCCACAATTCACACTGTTTGCTTCAATTACACAGCCTTTAACATTTCACACTGCTCGTTAAACTGACCAGCATGCCATTTCCTGGCTGTGGATGTCTGCAGAGGAGAGAGATTGCAAAGTCCTTGTCAGTCCACAACACTCTAGCTTGTAAACTTCAAAGTGTCGCATTGGTTTCTCCTTTATGGCCAAACAGTTTAGTAGCAGTGTGACATCTTACTCGACCTTACGCACGCCTTTATTTGGTGGCTGATCAAAACTGAACTGGTTTAAGGCTTGCCAGTCTTTGTTGATGGTTAACCACAGAGGACACACAGCCAAAGGTTGTCCCGGTCACACACTCATTATTTTTTAAGTACCCTTGGGACAACTTGGGTCAAGTTGAGCACATGGTTAATATCCTACCTCCCAGCTCGGGTTTTAAAATTAGTTGCAAATACCGTCTGGTACAAACAGGGTATTTAAAACCACTAAATGCTCAAAGTTGGCAACAAATGTGGGGCCAGGTGGTTAAGACTTGTTTACTTGTTCTTTCATGAGATGTATCCTGCATTTAAACCGCAATTTGTTTTTAATGATACTACATGTAGTTCAAATATTTTACGACCGATTTTAGATTTGACCAAAGTTAAAGATTGAAGCATCTAAGAAATGTGATTATTAGAATAATTAAGCGGTTTAGTAAGGAGACGTGTTTACACTCGTAAGCAGATTTAAAACTGCTTGATTTAACCACTGAACTCAGGCATTATATTTCAACTAGTGCACAATAATTTTGAATGATACCTACTCCTATTTAATTCTAAGTGTAGACTAAAAGTTGTAGTTTTCTGTATTTGACTTTGACTTTGTTTTACCAAAAGACCTTGCTACTGCCAAGCTTCCTCTCTTGCTACCATTGCAATAGGGGGAAAAAAACTTGCAGACCTATACTCGATGCATGTGTGAATGATGTGGCAGGCCGGCCCACATGAATTTATTTCAGCGCACCCGTCAGCCTCCAGTTGATTGACTTGCTCCAAAAAAGGTAAATAACCTACTCGGCTCCTCATGAGCTCCCCACCCCCATCTCCCCTGTGACAGCTGATTCCTGTTTTAGCAGATGTAGGTTAAAATCAGAATAGATGTTAAACACTAATCCATGTCATGATGAACCGCTGCAGAGACTCGTCTGGTCCTGTGGTGGAATCGAAAGGACAAAACGTGATAATGAATTTAGAAAGAAATCCAGTTCATATTCAAAGAAAGCTCACTGGCAACAAGGTGCCAAACACGCACCTGATGGGGAAACGGCTCGAGTGAACTTTACCCTCATTGTGCGCAGAGTGACATTTAACACCTGGTGCTTCTTTCTCAAGTTCACATTGCCGAGCAACCTTAGCCAGCTGGACCCACAGTAACACATGTGTTGTCTCTGTGACACTTCAGGAGACTCTGACGTGCCGCTGGTTGTACAAATTCCAGCAGACTATCGACGTGCCAGTGAACCCGTCCACTTGCTTTTGCGTAATATAAAGGTCACAAGTTGGCTATGAGGTTATTTTCAGTGCTTCATGGTTATCGTTTATCTGTACTCTGCAGGGCTCATGTTACATGTCTGGTGCATCGGAGCAGAGCACGAGCTGTTTTGACAGGTGCTACTAAGGCTTCAGAATCTCAACTAGGTCAAATGTATTCACTTACCCACATGGATGTTTGACGTTTTATTAAATTCACTAAAAAGCTTGTAGGAAAGCTAGGATCCTTATTTTCCTTGCATTATCGTGGGAAGGCTTTAGTAGCAGTGGGGGGGGGGCATTAACTTGGCTGGGAAACCTGAAAGTCACTTGATCCTCTGCACCTCCCCCTGTACTTTTCTATTCACTGGAAAGAACTTTCTGGCAGGACACTGGCACACTGAACAGACAGAGAACAGATAGCAATTATTTAGAGATACCAGTGCATGTTGATGCAATTGGAAAGCAAAGAAGTGATCATGCTTCCTAAAGTCATTGTTCGCTTGAAAATAGAGCACACTTGGTTGTCTATCCATGTTTTTAAACTTTAATGCATGGGGTTTAAGAAAGGATTATTTTCTTGCACCTATTTTTGGGCCGTACAGAGACTTCTCATCTTCTTGGCAAAAGTAATTGAGAAAACTATAGAGTTTAAAGTGATATTTTCACATTTTCCAAATGTAACTTATAATTAGAGCAGCAGCTACAGATTAAAGGTTTGCTGCATAGATCTTGGCAGTAAATCTCTTTATAAAACGGTGTTAGTGGGGCCTGATTTGTTTGTCACGTGCACACAACAGCTCAGTAGTGCAGTATTTGAATAAAACAAAAACAAAAATACTAAATATATTTACTTTGTTTAGAAAAACAAAATAAAACCTGTGTGGACACACAAGTACACTCCACAACCTGCCTGTTCATTCATGTTCAATATAAATCTTCAATATTTTTTTTTATGGGCCAGCAATGATACTATTCAAAAAAGATAATATTGAGGGGAATAATCAATTGTGGCAGGCTTATTCTAAGACTCAGATATTATCTGGTGAAGGAAACAGGAAAAAGAAAACACTGCCTTTCCTCTGCAGATATCCTGAAAACAGGGTCTCTTCCTTTTTGTCTTCCTTCAATCAATGACGATTCCTGTGTTATTTATTTTCTTAGAGCATCAAATTTTGAAATAGATAAGCATTTTGATGTGAATGAAATCCAATTTTACCTGAACCCTCTGCATGTTTGATTGACAGATGCTGACAAACGCATTAAAGTGGCCCAGCCGGTGGTGGAGATGGACGGAGACGAGATGACCAGGATCATCTGGGAGTTCATCAAGGAAAAGGTGATAGAGTGGTGTTCAGGGGTGGCAGGGTAAACACACAAACACAGGTGTGATTCTCAGAGGAGGACAAGCCCACGCTGTCTGCCTCGCCTGTGTGTTTGTTTTATCACAGACTGACACGTTGATGTGAGGGGAGGGATAGGTGGAAGATTATGTATGTATGTATGTATGGTGGGGGGAGGGGAATTCAGTGACTGGCTGATTGCCTTCAGGAGTAGGCAGATGGTGTGTTGGCTGGGGGGGTGAAGAGAAGCATGAGATCAACATTTTATTTTCTCCTTTTTTATCACGAATATTATTGTATTGTAAATAGCAAATGATCTCAGAATGTGTTGCAGGATGCTCTTTCTATTCAGTCTCACGAAAAAAGTGAAAAAGTTGTTGAGGCTGATTCTTGTTTTCTTTTTGTTTTTGGTCTTTTAGCTCATCCTTTCCAATGTCGACGTTGAGCTGAAGTATTATGATCTGGGTCTCCCATACCGCGACCAGACCGACGACCAGGTCACTATCGACTCTGCCCTGGCTACATTGAAGTACAATGTGGCGGTCAAATGTGCCACCATCACACCCGACGAAGAAAGAGTGGAAGGTAGACTATGTGCCTGGACTCGTTTATTTACTGAATGGAATATCAAATTACATCTGCAGTGAAAAGTAATCAAAATGTCTGGGAGCAAGGCTTGTTAGAGTTTGTGCTGTACTACTACTACTACTACTAAAGAAACAAATAAATAAACAAATAAACTACCAAGACATGAATAAAAGCCCAGTCTGTGTAATCATTTGACTGCTTTAGAGACAGAGTATCACAGAATACAATGTAAGCCGTCTCCCATTTTACTTACTGCATACAATGTCATCCAAAATATTCAGTGCAGGGCAGTGCATGTTGAGAGTAAGTGAATGTTCGGTGGTATTTTTCTTAAAGTCATTTCTTTGTCTAGAGTTTTCCCTGAAGAAGATGTGGAAGAGCCCCAACGGAACCATCAGGAACATCCTGGGTGGCACAGTCTTCCGTGAGCCAATCACCTGCAAGAACATTCCGAGGCTTGTACCAGGCTGGACGAAGCCCATCACCATCGGCAGACACGCTTTCGGTGATCAGGTGAGTCCAAAGAGAATTTTTTTTTTTTTTAAATGACTTAAATTAGGTATTTTAGGATTGTTGTCAAATAACTTAAAATTGATTTTAAACTTCCTTTGCTTCAACAGTACAGAGCGACAGACTTTGTTGTGGACCAGCCTGGCAAATTCAAGATGATCTTCACACCTGCCAATGGCAGTCCAGGCAAGGAATGGGAGGTCTATGACTTCCCTGCTGGTGGCTGTGGAATGGGCATGTACAACACAGATGAGGTGAGTGCACACTCAAAGGGATGAGGCTGGAGAAGCTCTATCAAAATAGAACCATACAACAACAGGTTAATCCAGTTCAATACAACCCTTGATTTGTATTGGACATGATAATTTAGAAACACTGTTCAGGAAGCTCACATTCATTTAGTTACTACCTATGCATTCACTACTATACGTAAACCTGTTTTATTTGAACTTTGATACTTAATGGACATAATGTTTCTTTTGAATTCTGCAAACACTTTAAAAAAATGTTACTTAAACAGCAGTCGTAAGCAGGAGACCAGCGTTGTTCAACCTGCTTTGCCACTGTTCTGTTTGCCTTCGTCAGAGGGTCTGTTTGATTTAACAACATCAGAGGTCATCGTAGATAACTTTCAACTTGTCAAGGGGAAGGTTGTTCACCTCTGTAGTACTGATAAAAGCTACAGTAGTCCCAAACTTTGTTTTCTCTCCCAACAGTCTATTGCCGGCTTTGCACACAGCTGCTTCCAGTATTCTATTGGCAAGAAGTGGCCCCTGTACCTGAGCACAAAGAACACCATTCTCAAAGCCTACGACGGCAGATTTAAAGACATTTTCCAGGAAATCTTTGAAAAGTGAGTATCATCTGTCTCTGGTCCCCTTTTTCCTGCACAAAGAAACTGGTATGCGTTTCTTATCATTGTTTTAGAAACATGAAGATTATGATTATATAGGTTATTGTAGGTAATTGGGCCAAATTCATTCTTAATTTTTAAATTTTAATTAGCCAAATGTAACTCCTAATTTATTTATTTTTCGTTACAGGAACTACAAGCCTGAATTTGACAAGCTGAAGATCTGGTATGAGCACAGGCTCATTGATGACATGGTCGCCCAAGTGCTGAAGTCTTCTGGAGCCTTTGTGTGGGCCTGCAAGAACTATGACGGAGATGTTCAGTCGGATATCCTTGCACAGGGTGAGATGCGGTTTGGGAACTCTTTTACCGCTTAAGAAATAATGTCCTTCCAAAATACTGAAACCCACAAGACCCTTAGCATTGTTGGCACATTTTGTTTCCTGTTTTAGGCTTCGGCTCTCTGGGACTGATGACATCCGTTCTCGTTTGCCCCGACGGCAAGACCATCGAGGCTGAGGCTGCCCATGGCACCGTGACCAGGCACTTCCGCGAGCACCAGAAGGTCAGTAAACATGCGGATCTGTATTGGGAACATTTCAGCTGAGCAGTGAAATTGAAAATGTGAGAAGCTAAAATATGTCCTGGCAAGGAGACTGTAATCTGTAGAGTTATACTGCCATCATGTGGCGAAAATAAGGAAGGACAAGTTTGAACGGATGACTGCAACTTGTGTATGATCAATGCTCTTCTATCAGTATTTGACGTGTAGATAAAACATTATCCTTAACTGTATTTTCAGGGAAATCCGACCAGCACCAACCCCATTGCCAGCATTTTTGCCTGGACCAGAGGCCTGGAGCATCGTGGCAAACTCGACGGCAACCCAGACCTTATCAAGTAAGAGAAGTGTAATATTAAAGTAAACACACTCACCTTTGAGGAGATGGACATTTTAAATCTGTGTGTTTGTCCTGCAGGTTTTCTCAAACACTGGAGAGTGTGTGTGTTGAGACTGTTGAGAGTGGTATCATGACCAAGGATCTCGCCGGCTGCATCCATGGCCTGCCCAAGTAAGTTTATATCTAAATTAACTCTCTAGTTTTACATTGCAGCTGCTAATGTAACATTGACTTCTGTAACACATAATTTACAAAGAGGATTGGATGGTCTTGAGCATGAGTTCAGTAATATGCTGGACATATCCAATAGGGATCTTTATCCTCAGTCTCAGGCAGCACATCAGCGAAGTCGACATGTTCAGACACAGTCAACATGTTGAATGGAGTCATCAGTTTCAAACCCAAATGTCTTGGGTGAGTGCATGGTTACAAAAATGGCATATTTTACCTGGGAGACTTCTGAAGGTGTAAGGAAGCATCTGGCCCCAGAGACACTGAAAATAAAGACTGGAAAGCTCTTGTTACCTTTGGGACATCACACCTAGAGCATGTAGAATAACAAGCATGAGAGAACCATCGTGGATAGGCACTCCTCAGGCACCTGTAAGCCCTGAAAATGGTTTGCATGTAAATATAAAAAAACAAGGGAGTTATTAGAAATGTTATATTTTCAACAATGTTTTGGAGAAAAATGCTGAACATACCCTCAGGTTCAATCCTTTGTAATATTGAGAATGTGCTTCTGATGAAGCTGTTTGCATTTTGAACCATGGCTTGTTATATGTATATTGTATCGGCCATTTTTCACTGCTCTGAGATTTTATACACGAAACAATTGAAAAAGATCATCCGTACAGGCTTAATTCATAAAGTGTGTATCTTTTTAGTTGATGGTTTATGTTTTGGGACAGCAAGTCCATAATTGCACACAAACATGAATAATTTGGGACGTTAGGTGGCTTTTTAACATAAGATGATTCTTTTATTAAATCATCACCATCTGATCAGTCTGAACCTTGTTGGTTCTTACTCCTGTTGTGATCTGCTATCATGCAATACATGTTAGTGTATTTGCTGAGTAACTCAAACATGACTTGTACTGGTGAAGTTTGTTTGAACATGAGGCCATGGTCGGAAAAAACGATTCCTCATTCTGTTGCAAATGACAATATGGATCCAGAGACTTTTATTATAGTGAAATATTACGCATGTGGAATTTGCTGATTACAAATGCAAACGAATGAAGGAGAACAAAGTATTGCCAGATTGTTCGACTAGATGCAGGTACAGACTGAATATTTTATTCTTCAAACGTTTTATTAAACCCTTTATCAAGGGTTGGGTAGCTCTGGTGGAGGCAATGGTTTGCTCACCATCTTGTTTCTGCAAATGACAATGGTATTTGTTCCAGATTATCATTAGTTGCACTGGCCTGTTTCCATCTTTTTATTTTTAGCATCTTTTTATTTTTATGTATGGTTTTTTTACCCATGCAGGTTTGAACCTCACTTATGAGCCAAATATTGAATGTTACATTTCTTAGTGACACTACATTTCTGTAAATACAGAAGGACATCTATTTTTTAAATAATGCACCTGTATTGTTTTCCCAAGACATACCACTTTTAATTAAGATGCAAAAAGCAACCATCAAAACCAAATATTCAAGTCATTAGAAGAACTGTAACTAACATGCAATAACAATGCTAAACCCCAGATAATATACAAATCTCACTGATTGTATTGCTATTAGTTTTTTGGTCTTGTTTCTTGTAGTGCAATATTGAATTTTCTCATCTGCTCTGTCCTGTCTTGCCTTCTCAGTGTCAAGCTGAACGAGCACTACGTCAACACCACGGACTTCCTCGACGCCATCAAGACAAACCTGGAGAAAGCCCTCTGCAAGTGAAGGACTTGAAAGAATATATAGTTCTCCTGGAGATGGCGACGTCACTCCTCTGTTTTTGTACCTCATTTTAACGTAAAAGGTCAATAAATCTACTTGCACCTCATCTGAAGGAAGAAATACAAGGTACTGTAGGGTTATGTAGTGCTCTGTTAGGTTAGTTAACAGTTGAGAGTTGTCCTTCCACCTGACACCTCCCTCACTATCTGTCCCACATGTTTGCAAGGTTTTATTTTTGTAATGTGAAGTACTGTATTCGATTACTGTGTAATGCCTTGGGCAGGACTGAATCCTGTCAAACATTTGCCAATAAATCCCGTGTTTGACCCATTACTAGTGTTTTTTTCTTTTTGAACAAACAAATGCTCAGCTTTTTTTAAAGGTAAATAAATTTATTTTTTACAGTATTGTCTGGTACACAACATTGTACATACATTTCTATCCACATCATCTCCACACTAATGTCTAATACAGAAAGCCATTTAAGCATGTTTCCCTTTGTAGCATCACTAAAACAGTGATGGAATGAACACATAAGCGGGAAAAATGCACAGAAAGTAGCATTTTTATTTTTAAATGCGCTATATCGACATTGCGAATGGATACCTTGTTTCAGGTTACGTATTTGAAAAGCTAAGCACTGGGGAAACTGAATAGATTGAGCATTTCCCAAATCATTTTCCATGAGGTCCATGGCCCTGTCACATGTTGGGAGGTTGTCGTTCATCACTTGAGACCAGAGTACAGCATGATGGATGGCACGCTCTCACAGACACACTGGGGCACTTAATATTTCTCTCCGCGTTTTTTTGGGACAATTCTTGTTGAGATTCATCCATTAAAAAAAAAAAAAGGGCTGAGATGTGAATGCAAGGTTTGCATTGCTTTTGAAAAATGCTGCAGTCTTGTCTCGTAAAGGCCTGGATGAGGTTTGTTGGAAAGAGGAGCTGAACCATAGTCTGCTCTCCGTGGTAATCTTTTGAAGCGATCTACAGATGGGAGGGAAACCTGAATGGAATTTCACGAGGTCTTCAACTGAACCCCAAGAAATCCAATGTCCAAGCTCTACACAGCGTCAACGAAGACACTGACGGTTCCTGCTGCTGCAAGATTGATCCAATTCTTTGGTAAAGGGCTACGACCATTTAAAAAAAAAAAAAGGGGTATTTTGATTTTTCTTTCCATTACTATCTTAAAACATTCCACAGAAACATTTACATTCATAGACTAGAGATCAATAGAGGGGGATGCGTGTTAATGCAGAAACCTAAAATGTAGACACAGCGGTCCTCAGTGCATCGCACTGATTATAGCACCAGCCATCAACAAGACGACTGATACATCCTGTACAATAATATACAATAAAACACGGATTGAAAATCCAATGGAATTTAAGTCATTTTACAGACCTCATTTAAATCATCACAGTATAATCAAAGTGAATTGTTGACCTCTGCGACTTGAAAAGCTTTGGCAAGTGAGAAGAGGAGTTACACTTATTCCCTTCTTTAACCCTTCACACGAGTTTACCCCGGCAAACTGAGAGGTCGTCTGAATGAGTAAGTGCACAAACATCAACATAGGCTTTTGATGCTTGTTGAATAAAATGTGCTTTTCCAAATAAGGCTCAGATGATGATCCTGTTTTTAAGCAACAAAGCACTGACAACATATATGTATTTATAAAGATTTATTTTAACCTATGTCTTAAGTATTTTCGACTGTGCACTTTTCTCAAATATAATATATGTATTCAGTAGATTTGCAGTGGTTTAGAGATGAAAACTATGTAAATTACATTAAAAAGTGTACGTTTACAATTTTTTTAGCAGTACGAATATTCCAGTGCATATGAATGTGCGGTTTGCTGGGCGTCTTCATGCCCTTGAAGAACAACAAAAGCACTATGCTTTTAACAGCAGGAAAAAAAACTAGCCAAAAATAAAAGAACAATCCCATTTTCATTAGTTCACACTTATATTAAATTCGGGGTCATTTTAATAATTCATGCAGTGCTGAAACGCCCTGCGCCCTTCCCATAGGTGCTGTAATACTCAATTTGAGATAGTTTAGCAATGTCTGGTGTGTTGTTGTTGTTTGCTCGGTTTTCTCGTTCGCTGAATTCAAAGCTCTCCTCCTCGTAGTCCTCCTGGCCTTCTGTGTCTTGGGGGGGTTCTGAAGAAGAAAACAAAGACACAAACATGATCCTGCACTGTCCTCAAAACACACACATGCACATACACACACACACATGGCCTTCATCGGGGGCAGCCAGTATAGACTGCCCCTCCTCCTCCTCTGCCTCAGTATCAGTCTCCACTGATAGAGACAGGCATGTCTAATCCGGGCACTTCTATATTTACTAAACACAGAGGGAGGAGGGACAGAGTCACATCAAAAACACTTGGCCACTAGATTACACTACATGCTGAGTCAAAGTGCATTAGAGACAGACTGAGTGATAGTAATGTGACACGAAGCTCCACGAGGAAATTTGCCACACACAACTCATCAGCTGATTCAAATGTCATTCAAAGCAGGGTGTAATTATATGAATGAAGCTGCTCACCATGTCCATCTATTGAGGTGTCCATGATGCCGTGTTTGACCTTCATGTGTCGGCTGAGGTTGCCCTTCAGGTTGAACTTGCTGGAGCAGTAAGGGCACTTGAAGGGCTTGCTGCCGGCGTGGAGGTGCATGTGGCCGAGGAGGTTGTACATTCTGTTGAACGACTTTCCGCATACCTGAGAGACGAGAGGTCAATGGTCAGTACCCGTCCCAGCCCCATCGGGACGGACGCCCAGTTTGAGCGGATGTAAAAGGCCGTGCGCTTCACTCACCTTGCATTTGAAAGGCTTGACCGGCAGGTGGACGATCATGTGTGTTTTAAGAGTCTGTTTCTGCACAAAGGTCTTGAAGCAGACGTGGCATTGGAAGGGCCTCACACTGGCGTGGATCAGCATGTGCCTCTTCAGGTTGGCCGACAGGGTGAACTCCCTGGCACAGACGTCACACTTGAATTCTTTCATACCCTGGGGTGACAAACAAGTAAAAAGTGTGTTAGTCGTCCGTTTAATTTGGCTAAATATATGTTTGAGATGAAAAATAAAAAAGGAGGAAGAAACACACAGAAGGAGCTCACGTGGTTGCATGTGCCTGAGCAACTGCTTTCTAGCTTTTGATCCGTCTCTTGTAGATAACATGAGCCCCACCAAGTGTTGAAAGACGGAGTAGAAAAAGTCTCCACAAAGGAGAGAATCAACTTTTGTCTTTCTTTAGTTCTTCTTTAGTTTCAATATTTATTTAACTTTTATTTTAATATTTGAACAAAAGCCAAAGCCATGAAAAGGAATGTGTATAGAATATAACAGACAAACGAAATAGAGAGAAAGACTGAGAACGATTCATCTGAAGGAAGTCGCGAATGACACAACACAAAACACAAGTGGGGGGGGGTTGAGTCACACAAAAAAACTTGAGGCCTTTGATGGCTATGTTTACAAAGCAACTGGTTTTGGAAAAAAGAAGACTGCAATGCAAGTGTGCAATATGTTTTCTAATTTCCATGAGGATTCATACAGATAACTTTTAATTGAAAGAAGCTCAAATACTTCCCTACTTTCCTAAATCCCTTAATATGCTTGAATTTTCTATATTTAAATAAAAAGTTTAGTAACTTTTGGCTGAATGGTACCTGTCCACTCCTGTGTTTTTGTTTTGATCACATAACTTGTTAAATTTAACAAAGGCATATTCTCAGGTTTCAGTACCTTAAGTGCAAGGGCGTGCGCTGCCTGTACCTTGTGAGTGAGAGCGTGTTGTCGTAGGTGGTGGATCTGCACAAACTCCATGCCGCACTCTGGGCAAACGTAGGGCCGCACGTTCTGGTGCTTCATCAGGTGGTTCTGCAGCTGGCTGCGGTAAGCGAAGGACTTCTGGCATTCCGTGCACTGGTATGTGGTGGGGCCCTGATGGCTGGTCAGGTGGCGCTTCAGGTGGGCGTAGGTCGGGAACTCCAGACCGCACTGTGTGCAGACATGGCACTGGCCGTTCTCGTGTTTGTTCTCGTGCGTCCGCAGCTCACTGGGGTAGGCAAACCCGCGGCCGCAGAAGCGACAGCTGTAGGGCTTGACGTCCGAATGCTGCAGCATGTGCCTCTTCAGGTGGCTGGTCTGCGTGAAGGCCTTCTCACAAACGGTGCACTTGTGAGGCCGGGTTCCCTGGTGGGTGAGCAGGTGAGTCTGAAGGTGGCTCGGCTGCTTGAAGAGCTTCCCACAGTGTAGACATTCATGGGGCTTAATTCCATTGTGGCCCAGGATATGAGTAACAAGGTTGTATTTGGATGTGTATGATTTCTCACACATACGGCACTTCCAGCGTTTCAGACCCTCTCCCACGTCTACGCAGTAAGACTCATCAATCTGCACGTTGATGTCCAGCCGGTCAATCTGCATTCGCCTGGCGAGACCTTCTGGGTCCGACCACAGCATAGCCTGGCCATTTTCCTCGTACTCTCCTGGCAGGGACATGTCAGCAGACTCATACGCCACCTCATTGGACTCGTAATAGCGGCTCGAGAGAGGACTGCCAGTCTCCCCACTCGTCTTAAGGTTTAGTGCTTCCTCCTCTTCTTCTTCTGCCACCACCAGCTCTTCTTCTTTTTTCTCCTTGTCTCTACCAGTGCTTTCTTCCTGTTCCTGTTCTGACTGTCCATCTGTTTGTGGCCTGGGTGTATCTCTCACACATGAGGCACAATTTCCGCAGGACTGCTCCTCTTTCAGAGGCCCTTGTTGGGAGACAGGATCCTCTGTCTTGCCAGGACTATGCCTGCTTTTCATGTGAACGCAGGAAGGAGGCGTATTAGACTCCAGTCTTTCACCTTTAATCTTAGCCTGTGGACTTTGCGCCTTCTGTCGGTGACCCTCTAATTCTCCATCGTGCCGAGGCCTTTTAGTCCTCCCTCGGGGCCCAGGTCGTCTTCTTTCACTGCAATGGGGCTGAGGCTCTGGCTCCACAGCAGGCTCAGCTATGTAGTCCCCGTTGGCCCCTATCAGCTGGTCAGCGTACTCATACTCCATTGTTTCAGGTGGTGGAGCAGGGCACTCTCTCTGCTCCCCAGTGTAAAAGCCATTAGGCGCAATGGTGGCCCCAAAGATTTCATTTTGGGAGATGAGACCTAGAACAGCTGCTTGAGCCAGCGAGAGCACCACCACAGGCTCTGTCTGCGTGCCCACATCCACTTGGCTCTCAGTCATCTTGGGGTAGGTCCGCACCAAGCGGCTGCTCTCCTCCTCCTGGAAGAAAACATACAACAAAAGTCAGAAAAAATTGAATTAGAGGCAGTGTTGGTTTTCTGTCATTATTCCATTGTTACAAAATCTGCCTTACACAACACTTCCTCGTATAACCCCATTTCCCCATTGTGACCATATTGAAATTGTCCTGTTATTTAGTTTTGATGATTTAGTGTCCCAGATTGACACCAGAAGCCATAAAGTCTTATTCCTCGGGCCTGTAATGAGTGTGAAGATAATGTTTTTCAGGGTAACACTGTGAAAGCCGCATTCGGACTACGCCTTGTTTCTTTGCTCTGAATCCACAGAACATTAGATTGAGGAGATAAGGCAGATCTGTGTTAGCACCCCGCTTCCTTCCTTGACAGGCTTTAGAATAATAAAGAACACAACAAGGGATGCAGGTCCAGCCAGGAAGTGGACTTCCGTGGACTGTCCTCAGCACTTCCTGTGGGGTCCCGAGACAGCCTGGCTGACCACAGTCAGCTCATCACTGGAGCTATCTGTCCCATTCATGAGGAGCAAAGCGCCTCAGCTCTAAACTCAGAAAGTCTCGCCGTAACCGACTTCATAATGCCTGCCACACTGGGCTTCCTTAAAAAGATGATATATGCCGGCGGGGAGTCTCATATCCATAACAGACATTCAATTGAGCTCCGAGCTCATTCTGTATTCCAGACCGATGCATAAGACTCGCTAACATAATTGTATGGTTCGGAAGTGTTTCAGACCCACATGCACATGTTTACCCTACTGCCTGTAAAAGCGGAACAGCAAAACTATGAGGAAGAAATTGTGGTATGACCCAACTGGCTCTGTCTGGTAAAGCAGAAGTGAGTATTGTAGGCCACTGGTTTCTCGGCAATGAATCTGACTGGATTGGAAAAATGTATAAGAAGCTCTGACCCCTGGTTTCATCTCAGACTACACACCAGCCTTCAATCTGTGCCATGCAAGCAAGAGCTGCTTCCTTTTCTGACAGAATACAAAGAGCAAAGAAGAGAGTGCATGAAGAAAGGGGGAGAGGGAGGGAGATAGTGATATTGCAGGAATAAAGGTAGGGGTGGGTGTGTGGGTGTGTATGTGTGTATTGGGAGAGGGGAGTAGACCTGGATGCCCTGATAACCACGTCATTTATAATTACTGCTTTTAAAGTAGTCAGACAGAGACAGACTGTGTGTTGGTGAGAAAGAAAAGGAGAGAGACTGGGTGTGTATTTGAAAGCTTGTGTGCGTGTGTTTGTGTGTATATGTGTGTTTGTGAGTGAGAGAAAAGAGAGGGAGGGAGGTATGGAGAGAAGGAGAAAGAGCTGTGGGCGGGGGAGGAGTGGAGGGAGGGAGACGGAGAGAGAAATGAGATGGAGGGGCTGAAAGATAAAGAAAGAGGGGAGGAGAGGGAGGGGAGGGAAGGGGAACGAGAGATTGAGTGAGCATGTGAGAGGAGGGAAGAGAGAAAGGAAAAGGAGTGGGAGGGGGTGTGGGGGGCTGGTGGTGCTGGGGGGGTGGGGGGGGGGGCGCGGAGAGAGACAGAAAGACAGAGTGAGTGAGAGAGAAAGAGGGGAAGGAGGGAAGGAGGGGGAGCTGGAGAGAGAAGAAAAAAGCACAGCAAAATGAAAGGCTGACAAAATGAAAGAGAAAAAGACAAATGACAAGGAGACAGAGGAGGGTAGGGGAGGGAAATGCAAGAGTCCGTACTTTCACATTTAAAGTTCCAGCTAGAAAGACACCTAAGGACAAACAATCAGAGCAGGAGCAGAAAACGTGTGGCACAGACAGAAACACAACTCTTTATCTGTGTTCCCACTACTCATGTGAGTGTGAAAAGTAATCTGGCTTCCCCCTCACACACACACACACACACACACACACGCACACACACTAACACACACACACACACGCACGCACGCACACACACACACACACACACACACACACACACACACACACACACACAAACAAGTTATTGTATTTACCTCTCCAACAAACTGCAAAACAACTAACCAACCACCCTGTAACGCTTCAGCAGCGACACATCTCTCTGCCTCTGTCGGGTTACAAACTCACCACATTGTTCCTGGAGTGATGTTTGAGGTGTTTCAGGGATCTCATCCTTCAGGAGAAATGAGTGGAGTAAAAAAATCCACCTCCTATTTATATCTGTGGAAGAGTGGGGCGGTCCCACGGCTCATCCTCCTCCTACTGTTGCTGTTATCAGAACTGACTGTGCCTGCCCCCCTCCACCACCAGCCCTCCACCACACACACACGCACAAACACACACAGACACACGTACACACGTACACACGCACACAGACACACATGCACACGCAAACACACGCACACTTACACACAGCATCACCCCATTTCTTTCTCTTCCTCCCACCCTCTCCTTCCCATCTCACTTCTCTTTCTCTCCTCTTTTCTCTTACAACACACACACACACACACACACACACACACACGCACACACATCTTATCTCCCTTTCTCACTACATACAATTCAGCATGACCCTTCAACACACATTTCTCTTTAAGACACACAGAAACACAAGCTCTATCTCTTCTTGATCACACTTCATACTTTGCATTTCCCTTTTTTCTACAAGCATGCGCTGAAACCCACAAACAATTTTAAAATCTAATCAGCAGTTCGTCACACAGATATATGTGAATTACGCACACATGCAAAACATGTTTATAGATACATATATAGGTGTCTCTCTCTGTGTGTGTGTGTGAGTGTGTGTGTGTGTGTGTTTGTGTGTAAGCAGGCGCAGATAGAGGCACATTCACACTTTCACAACATGCACAAACAATCATAGAGACTATGGGTGGAGGTGTGTCTGTCAGTAGCAAAACACTCAGACAGATAATGTCTGAGAAACATTAAAAATTTTAACTTTCTAGAGATCCCGCAGTTTGTTGCAATTATTCCTACATTCAAACTAATTAACTATTGAGACAACCTGAAGTATATACTGTCTGAGAAATTCAGAGGAAGAAAAAAAATTGAGTGACAAAAGAAAAGAGAAGGAGAAAGAAAGAAAGGAGAGAAAAGCAGTTAGGAGAGAGGGAGGGAGGGAGACAGACGTGGGGGAGAAAGAATAAGGAAGAAAGAAGCAGAGGGAGGGGGAGTGAAGCTGAGTGGAGGAAGAGGAGGAGGTGGAGGGGTGAGGGGGGGGGGGTGAGAGAGACAGAAAGAAAAAGGGAGAGAGGAAAGAGAGCCGGGGTGGGGGAGGGAAGAAGAGAATGCAGCAAAAAAAGGAGGAAGAAGGGAAAGGAGAGACGGGAAGGGGGGGGGGGGGGGTTGGGGAGGTGGTGGTGTGTGTGTGTGGGGGGGGGGGCATAAGAAAGGATGTGGCAAAAGAAAGAAAGAGAGAATAAAAGAGAGAACAGAAAAAAAGAGTGGAGGGGGAGTGGTGGTGGTGGTGGAGGAGAGGGGGTGGGGATGGGAAGAGAGATAGAGGGAGGGTTGAAAGAAAGCGCAGTGAAAGAGAAGAGCAGAGGAGGAGAGGAGGAGGTGGAGGGAGTAGGGAGGGGGGGGGGTGGAGGAGGAAAGAAGAAGAAGAAAAAGAAGAAGAGAGAAAAAGAGAGAAGAAAAAAAGGGGGGATGGTGGAGTGTGAAAATAAAAAAGAAGAGTCCATCAGCAAGAGAAAAGAGAAGAGAGGGGGGGGGGGGTGCGGAATCAAGGAGAGGAGGGGAGGGTGAGAGCAAAGGGAATGGAGAGAGGTAAGGAGATAGAGAGAGACGGAGAGAGTGAGGAAAAGGAAAAACAGCAAGGGAAGACATTAACTATTGAACTTCCAGATTTCTTTCAGGCTGTGTTGAGAAACAGTGCGGCAGGGTACCTGCGGGCTAAGTACAGGTTGTGTGCTTAAGTAGTTGGCACTGACGATGATCCTGATAATTAGACAGGTATTCTATTATACCAGGGCTTACCTTACCCTTCAACTAGTAAAGACAGAGAGAAGAAGAAGAGAAAAGAAAGTGGAGGAGTCCTGCACATGCATGTGTAGGCGCAGGCGAAACACTGTGTGGACACATGACAATTGTGTGACTGTAAGACTGAGCGCCGTGCATAAACATTTCCCACTAAATAACAGGAAAGGGCAAACCTTGAAAACCTTGATCAATCATCAGCGGCTTGGAGTGCTGCGAGAATGAGAAAGATAGAGAGAAGAGAAAGGGGAGCGGAGGGGTGGTGGTGGTGGAGGGGCAGGAGGAGGAGGAGGTGGAGGGAGAGATAGGGAATGAGAGTGAGCGCCAGGGAGGGGGAGAGAGAGAAAGAGATTGAGTGAGGGTGTGAGTGAGGGGGAGAGATAGCAGGAAGTCGAGGGAGAGAATGGGAGAGAAAATAGAAGGAGAGCAAGGGAAGAAACAAAGAGATAAGAGGCTGAAAGACAAAGAAACCACATGGAAGAAACAACAAGGGACACGTACATAAAACAACACAGAGCTGGCCTATGGGGAAAATGAAAAAGACACAGACAACAAAAGTTTGGGGAAAGAAACACACTGGCTCCTTTCCAGGCCTGAATCTTCATAACAGCTAAACCTGCTTGCTTGTCCATTTACGTGTGTTTGTGTGTGTGTGTGTGTGTGTGTAGGGCTACTGAAAACAAACAGTGGAAAAGGATATGACAGATAACACACGAAAAATTTAATTGACGATTTCTACAGGTTCCATATATGTGCATATGCAGGGAGAGAGTAGAAGGGAAGTAAGCCATTGCCCTGCTCTCAAGTGTACTAACCCTCAGCTGGGATTTCAAATGTGTGTTTGTGCGTAGTCGCGTGTGCACATTTGTCTGATGTCTGCGATCAGGGAAACGCGCACCCACACACACACACACGCACACACACACACACACACACACACACACACACACACACACACACACACACACACACACACACACACACACACACACACACACACACACACACACACCACTGACAGCAACATGCTTTCAGTTCCCCACCGTCCTTAAACAACACACTACTTCTGACACGGGTGTCCGCATGACTTATGCTGTACTTTTTTTAAGCAGCACAGCCATACTTGTCAATTCTCCAGATCCCGCCCCGGTTCTGCCTTGTTTATCTACAGGGGGACAACCATGCAGTGCACAGTGTCACATCCCCTCTGTGATATAGGACAAAGTTATAACTTTTTTCTTTTTTTTATGGTAAGAGGAAGAGAGAAAGATGCAGAGGGATGGAGGGAAGAGAAGAAGGTAGGTAGGAGGGCGGTGGTGGTGGAGGGGTATATTCAGATATCAGCTGTCTGTCTTTCCCCCTGAGAAAAGCAGCGCAATGAATCATAAAACGGCTCATTGATGACAACTCCTCTTTTTTTCCCTCTTCATTTCTCTTGTTATTGCAGTGTCCATTCCAAACAGGTCTGTTTGCTCGGCCTGTGGTGATGCTGGTTGCAGCTCTCTCTCTGAAACTGTAAGAGTGACCTGCAGTAATTGAACCACGGCAAGTAGAAACTGGCTGCAGGACTCCGAACTCCGAACGCTGAAGCTGCGCCAACGCAAAGTCCAGAGAAAGCTTGACTAAGTACACAGAACCCTGAACTGGAGAATCTGTGGTCACACTGTTGTCGTGATTGACAACTTTACTTGTACACAAAAATGTGTGGGTAAACGCGGGTTTCTAAACGTGGGTTACCCTGGTAAAAAAGGCAATTAACTCCCTTCCCATTGCCAGTAGAGGAGTTTTCCCTTCTATCTTCCCCCTGGGACTTCATGTTCAAACTAAGGTGCTCTCACACTTTGTTTTCTGCCAGATTAGCATGTGCGCCCAGGTGTCACACGTCCATCACTGCAGATTGGTCAAAAACCTGTGTCAACTGCAGAGTCAATGCCGATTGTGTGCATTTCTATTGCAAACAAAGGTGGGTGTCGTTCTTTTTCGACCTGTGTAAAAGGTGCTATACATAGATAAGTCACAGCCGCCACTGCTACACAGTTCTGGTTGCCTGTTTATTCAAAGTTTATTAATATTGAAAGTGTCTCGCGTCCAAATTTCACCAAATTGGTCACGGCACTTCTTTTGGTCCTTAATACACACGACAAGTGTGAAGCCGATGTGATGAACAGTTCTAGAGATATGTGAGACACAGACAGACAAAGAGAAATGGAATTATTGGATTTTTATTTTTTATTTTTTAAAAATAATTTATTTTGTACATTAAAAGTGCATTAGCAATAATACATATATATATTTATATACACACACACACACACACACACCACTCTTCTTGCTGTATATGTTGTTGAGCTCACATCGTCAGTGTGGTTTCGTCCTCCAGCCCAGTGACAGGCTGCATGCAGCCCGAGTTTGCTCTGGCTGTGTGTGATACGCCGCGCCGGGTGATGGCTATAATTCAACATCCTTTCACTGTCAGGCAAGATGGAAGCTTTGTACGTTTGTGTATAGGGTTGTTATAGCTACAGCGTTTCAGGTGAGGATTCTTCTCTCCTGATCAGAAAGCAGGGAGGAGCAGAGAAGAATCTGTTTGCGCCGTGTTTTTGAACTTTGAGTTATTGGTCTGATGTTGATGTTTTGAGCTGGCCGTTCCTCTCAGACCTGTGTCTCAGGCTGCAAGCCCACACACCGTCTGTTATTGCCAGCTCCGGATCAGTCTCACCTCTGCACGGCACGCTGGTATAATAGTAAAACTCAAGCATGATTAGCTGCTGTAATTAAGCTTTCACACAAAAAAGCACAGCAGGTTTTTCATAAGCACAGCACAGACAATCACGCAGCTTGATTCTAAGCATTGCAGATGGAATATGGCAAAAGTGTATAAAAGCAGCCACACCCCAGCTGCACGCCTCCAGCTTCTTTCATTAAGGTCAGCAAGAACAGACTGGACACAGACAGACAGAAGAAGAAAAAAAACAAAGCTTCAGTCTTTATCTGTGAAGCCTCAGTCGCTGCTGCTGCTGCTGCTGCTGCTGTGAAGGAGAACAACTTTGAGTGTGAGGCATACATGATTAGACAAGGTTGACTATAAGGTGAATTACCTGCAACTTCAAGCACATAAACAAACACGGATCTCCAGCGCTTCACGCTTTTCTCTCATTCAACGTGGAAGCTTTCAATGTTCCTCCTCGTAAGATTTAAACAAATCAAGTCTTAAATTCACTCAACAAATCATTCATACAGAGACCACGAGACAGGATGCAGAAATGGCCAGGGCAAAAAAAAGAGACCCTAAATAAAAGATCACTCTGCCCATTTCGTAGTGGGGTATACTAAATGGAAAGACAGAATATTAGCAATGAAGTAGCTCTGCTTGGAGACAACATTGGAGAAGGGAGTGTGGGGAGAGCTTGAAAAAAAAAAAGGACTGAATATAAAGGAGAAAAGACAGAGTTGAGGGAGGAGAGGAGAAGAGCATTCAGCAAGGAGGATATAAAAGGAACAGAGAGGGGGGCGAGGGAGTGAGACAGAGCTATGGAAGGAAAGAGAGAAAGAGAAGAGAGAGAGCGAGAGAGAGAGAGCATAAGAGAGCGAGAAAAAGAGGGGGGCATGGGAGAGCAAGAGAGAGGAGGAGAGAGAGATCAAGAGAAAGAGGGAGGAGGGAGGGGAGGAGGGGGGTGAGCGAGTGAGAGAAACAGAGACAGAGGACGAAAGAGAAAAGACAGTGAGGAGAGAAAAACAGAGAGGGGGAAGGGAGAAAGAGGGATAGCCACAAGAGACTCAAAAACCACAGAATAAAAACCCTCTGTCTGTCTGTAACTCTATATAGATATACAAATATGAATCCTAATATATGGGCACATCGCATTTATCCGACGGCAAAGGATAGTCAACAGTGCAGAATTCAACGTGCACCTCAAGTTCATCCAATAAGTCGGCAAACACAATGTCAGGACCACGGGAGAACTCATATCTTCTTATCAGGAATGCGGTTTTTCATTGCAGCATAAGGTGGGAGAGGAATTTTACAGAGGCACTTTATCCTATTTCAGTCGCTCTGAAGTCTCTCCCTGCCCTGTGATTCACGGGAAAAGTATGCTCATGAAATATAAGGTATAGTCTCGCCATATTCTTGCAGGAAAACATGTAAATAAAGGAAGACGCGCGATGTTGACGCCCCGTGCCAGCGTCCTACACAGTGGAATGGCCCCAGATTTACTCAAGGTGAGGGCCACAATGAGCCACGGAAGCCTATTAACACTAGAGGTCTCTGGAGTGCCTTATATGCGGGTGAGAGTCGGCCACATTCAGACTGGCTGTAGCAGATAGTGGCGACGCAGCCGCTGTCCCTCTATGGCCGTCACTCCTTTGTATTATTCCTCCACCTCCCGGTAACAAATTTCAGTCGGAATTACTTTTCTTTCGTCCAAGTTTCATTCTTTTAAATCAAACCCTTTGTCTATCTCTTCTTTTGTACCTTCCTCCTGTTTCCATGGTTACCTCTCTCTCTTGCTCTGTACACTATCTATCTCTTCCTCCGTTTCCCTCTCTGTCTCTCTCACTCTGTTCTTATCTTTCTCATTTTGCTTTCATCTCTGCCTCCCTTCCTCCTGCTTTATCCCACACCCTCCTCACTCCGGCTTTTATCTCTCTTCACTTTCATCTGTCTTTCACCTTTCTCTCCCCTTCAAGCCTGCCATTCCATCATGCTGTTTTTTTGGTTCTTACTTATAGAGAGAAAGTTTTATCGGTTTCCCTGTCAATTCTGCATTTTTAATCATTTCCAATTTATCCAACCCACTTTCAATGCCATTGAGTCATGCATTAAATTGTCTTGGGCAGAATGTGTGTGTGTGTGTGTGTGTGTCAGTGTGTGAGTGTGAGATGGAAACCATAGGTGCAGGAGGCTGTAGTCTTCTACAATCAAAAAGAAAGAGGAATGATTTCTGTCATGATATCTGGAGATGAACTGGCTGCTGTGGTTCTGTCTTTCACGAGTGCAGCACTGGATTTCTTTCCCCCCCCACATGTGATTTTCTCATTTCCATATCAGCAGCCACTGTGCATCAACAGATTTACAAAACAGGCGCTTATGATTTTATTATTGGTGATTTAGTAGTGGACTGCGCCCGTGCTTATCGGAGTTCAGTCCCACTGAGGCTGAAGCTGCTGAGGGAGGTAACGCTCCTCGACATGGGGCTGCCTCCTGCAAGGTAGCCTGTCATTTCTCTGCAATGATGAAGATGTTCTGGTGAAGCACAAATGCCTCCCTCTACGCACCTCAGTCGGGAGATAATCGTATTCACACACAGCTGTGGCTGGTTTAAACGTACCACCACATCATGTGTCACCATGTGATACTGCACGCTGAAATAACACTGCTTAACCGCAAACAGAGACGCGGCCCATTGATATTTAAGAGGACAATGATCACTGTGCAGGAACATGTCTGTTGGCCTAATACCAGTTCACTGTAGGGCTGTCATCCATGGTGGCGTACATGGGAGAGGGAGTGTGTCTTCAAGTCAGTGACAAACTCATTCCAAGAGACACTGCATGTGGTGTGGGAGGAAGTTTTGTTCTGCAGCTTTGACTGAAACTAACCTCCCTCCCCTCTCCCTCGCCTTCCCCTTAAAGTACCACAACTATTCAGAAAAGAGAATAAAGAAAACCTGAATAGAGGAAGAGAAAAAAAACGGGGTCCCTGGGCGAGAAAGAAAAGAAAAACAATGAAAGAAAACAGAGTGAAAAGCAGCCAAAGAAAAAAGGGAAGGAGAGAAAGAAGGACAGACGTAGGGAGGAGAGACAGAAAAAGATACAGAGCAGAAGCAGCATAAGGCAGGGAGATAAAAGCATTGCAAAAAAAAAAAAGGAAGGAAAGGAGAGCGAACGAAGGCTCTGAAAGACGGGAACATTTCAGAGGAAATATATTCTGAGGAGAAAACGAAGGGAGCACTCTGATGTGAAGGAAAAGGTCTATCGGCCAAAATGGGTTTGAAAAACTGATAATTATAGTCGAGAGGGTGCAAAGACTAAAGATTTGTGCCAAATGAACATTCTCGCTGCATCCTTTGTTTTCAGTTATCCTAAGAGCAGACCATTGATGTAGATGCAAAGCTTTGACTAACATATAAAGAGAGAAGCACAAATATTTAACCTTTTGAATTGAATACATAATTTGAGCTCCCTGCGTTTTACTCGACATTACTCATCACCAATGTGTCCGCCGGGACACTGTTGTTATGATTATCAATATTAATGTAAGGTGTATTTTAACCAGAGAAACAGCATACATGAGGTTTGTATCATTTCTATTGCAAAAGTAAGCTAAAAGGGAATTACATTATTTATAATACTTTCAATAACAATATTTCATACTACTGAAGGCACAACCTATATGTGTAATTATTTTTTATATGCATCATGTAATACTTGTTTTTTGGAATTTTATAGTGACGGTGATCAAACTGTTAAGAAAAATATATTTTTGATTGATTGATTCTTAAGCTTTATACACAACAAACCAAAGCAGACATTTACTTTATTGATAGGAAGATATTTTAGGAAATTGCTTGGAGTTAGATGAGAATGTTACAATCATTATCTTTATAACTGTAAAGAGCTGCTTTCAGACATGCACTGAACTCTGGGTATTCTTCTGAAACTTTTCCAAGGTGCTGTATGTGTGAACGCAAATGTCCAAGTCAGTTGTGCTGAACATTTTCCAGAACCAGCCCCCAGGTAATAAAAAGAAAAATGTTGGAGTGACCCCATGTGCGAGCAGGAAAATTTGTGAGTAGGTGTGTTGATGATGTTTCCAACATGCGACGGGCATGAAACTGAAAAATACAACAACAAAAAACATCTCAGGCTGAAAAAAGGGAGCCATATACATCGATACCAACTAATTGGATAGACTGAGAGCTTTTGATGATAAGGGCCGACAGCAGTGTTGATGTGCTGGGAACTAAAACACAGGATGTCTGCAGCAGAAAATTCCTTAAATTATTATGAAATAACTAGAGCTGTGAAAAATAACGCGTTAACGCGTTATGATTAAATTACAGGATTAATTCGGTTTTTTTTTTAACGCATTTAACGCATGCGCAGAAGGACCTTCCAATTCCGCCGCCTCTGCACTAGTCGCCGCTCTAATGCAGTCAGACGGCAGCTGCCATTCAAACAAACAAACAACATGGATAATTCTGATGAACCTGAGGACCTTCTGGACGGGAAGATCGTGTTCCAAAAAAACAAAGATCGAACATTCAGTAAAACCAAGGTGATATGCACACTCTGCGAGAAGACGTTATCGTTTCACCGTAGCAATACCCGCCTAACCACCGCAACACGAAGCATGTGTTGGTCGGCGAGGGGCGTTCAAGTGGAATGCGCCAAACCAGACTCACTCGCAGGACACATTGTGCAAAAGAAGCGGTCAGCTTTACTGTCAGAGAATTTGAACAAGTTAGTTTGCCTCACCAACTGGCTAAAGACCGAGTAGCTAAGAGGGCCTTTAGAGGCATTAGATTGTATCATGGTGTGGTTAATGGTTGTGTGACAAAAAATATAAAAAATGTCAACCATCCTATGGCTTAGAAGCTCAAATAATTTCTGTTTAATTAAAAAAAAAAAGTTTTATTCAACCACACAATGGCTAAGGAACCCGAATTCTGTTTAGGATGAAGATTATATTAATGTTCCATATGGAAAAGCAATGATAACTGCTGAAGAACTGCTGAGTTGCAGCACAAAAGAAAAGTTAAATGTCATAAATCTTGTTTTCACAAAAATATTCCGAAAAAATCGGTAATGTGATTAATCATGATTAATCCATAGAAACCTGTGATTAATTTGATTAAAAATTTTAATCATTTCACAGCCCTAGAAATAACTAATATAAAATAGTTTGTCTATTCCTTCATTCTCCCACATTGAGTAGAATGAACTATTTCTAAAGTATCAGCTCGAAGAAACATAAATCTGTATGGTCTGTAATTAAATATGTTATAAATCTCACCTATTCCCTCATTAACTTTGATGATTGTGACGGAGGTAAGAACGGTGCTGAGTTCCAGGTTTATGTGGTGTGCAGGTTTCCTCCATCCACTGGCACCATGATGTCATGATCAAGAATCCGATACTCGGTATCAGTAATACAATCTGTAATTGAAAACACCGACCTTCCAGCTTTACTCTGGCAAAGATGCACGTGACAAACAATAATAATTGTGTTGGCCAATATGAAAGATAATGTAATGAGTGGATACACACAGTACAGGTGTAATCTACATGTTTGTCCAACATTAATTAGCGGTTAAGAATATCAGAAATGATGTTGGACCTTAATCTTTAGAAAATATTCACAGAGTCCATATTGCTGAATAATATAAAACCGAAACATAAGAGCACGTCCCCTTTATTGAATTCACCCACATATTAATTAGTCACATTTTATTCACATTTTAAATTTTGCTCATTCTTTAAATTGACAAATTACCAATTTTATTACCAATATGTAAATCAAGATCTAAAGTGAATTCAAGACAGACATCAAATATTTCTAAATGATCAAGCCCATATTATTACTGCTGTGTCTGAGCATAGCAATAGCACAGTGAGTATCATTACTCATGGAAAGATGCAGGCTGTTTGATGCAGGCGACAATAACTACACCAGCATGCAGATTTTTGAAAGCATCGTCTTGCAGGTGAAAGGGTTTGAGGAACTACACAGGGCACTGCATTAAACTCAGCTGCTGTCATGCTCCAGGAAATATTTTGAGGTACTTTGACTTTGTTGTACCAGAAAAATCTATTTGGGAAAAAAAGATAGAACTGTGACATTAAGAGATAAACCTGCGAAACTGTGTTTACATGCAAATGTTTGTATTATTATTTGTTTATATCTATTTGTATTTTCACCTCCACAAAGGTTATGTTTTTAACCTGTGTCCATTTGTTTGTTTCAGCAGGATTATGTAATAGTACTGGCACGAGTTGCACCAGACTGGGTGGAGGGATAATGCGATTAAGATACTGTGAGAGCTAGACAGACGTGTAGGATTGTTTGGTCTTGGTTGGAGGCATGCGCTAAATGGAGTGCCATTCTGGTTATTGATTAATTTAGTGCGCATTCCTCTGTAAAATGTCCACATCTTTGCTACTTTCTGTATATACACTGCTCTTTTTGTTTCACTAAAACCTTGATCTTTACCCAAACGAGGTGGATATTGTTGGCTACAACTAACCACACACCAGACACAGACCAATGTGTTTAAACGCGGCAGAGATCCATGTAGTGATTACAGCATTTTTCATTACAAACTTGTTTTACAGTGAAAAAACTGAAAAAGTTCAATGTCTCTCACTTATATATATCCTGCCAATGCAATTATCATTGTGCTAACACTTTTGAATAGGGGAAACTACAAATTAAAAATAAATTGAAAAAGTTTAAAAAAAAAAGAAGAATTATTGAATAACCTTTTTTAAGAGCACATGACATACTGAATATTGGTTTATTAGGTACATTTGTACAATTTGATGCAATCCAGACAAATCACTGTGAAGCTTGAAATTGTTCACACTGTCGAGTGCTTTTGACTAAAATGTGGTCAATGTAATTAGTATGCAATTTTTTGAGTTATTTCAGTTAGATGATTATATTGTATTGCTTTTATATTAGAAGGTTTTTTTTAAAACATTTTCTCACACCCATTAATACACATGTTAGAGACAGGATACTATCAAGGAAATATAGGCTAAAAATATTAAAGAGCAATGTAATTGGACTGCAGTTATATTGTATAATGTACAATTAGGACAAGGCCAGGCAAAAACATCCTGGACTACATGTTTATTGTGGGTCGTTGTAATCTTGATGCAATGAATTGTACAAATCCATGGGAATAAAGAAACGTGTATGTATGCTCCCGTGAATCTCGTCAACCCCCCCCCCCCCCCCCCCTTCTAATGTCTGAAAAATATACAGGGACAAAAGCTTCAGATACTGTTTGAAGGCAGGTGGGACAAGAGCTTTCTTTTCAATTATTACGACCCTCTAAAGGTCCCATAATATAGAAAGTGAGATTACCATGTCTTATTACAAAGCAGATCTAGGTACTACAACTCAGTCAATAGAGAAATTCACACAGGCCATCTTCAGAAAGTGTGCCTTGGAATCAGCCATCAGGACTTTAGACCATGGCCCCATAAACTGGCCGTCACGCACCCATCATCCAACACTGCAGGATTGTGGCTATATTTTATTCAATCTCTATTAAGGACTCTTACTAGAGTTTTGTTCAGCAACCCCCAACAATCTTTTCAGTTATTCTCTGGATCAGGGGTTTTCAATTTCATTGAATGTGAGCCTCCCCTTGGAAAAGGTAAGGAGGACCAAGCCCCCCCCCCCCCCCCCCCCCCACCCCCCCACCCCCACCTACCCCACACAGGTATTTTGTGTTCCTGGAATGCTGTTTCAAAAACAACTGATAGCCCAATAGGCCTACATGTTTTTTTTAAATTGTATTTCTTTTAACAAAGTACATTCACAAAAAAGGGCCTATTCATAAAATGTCCATCCAATATTTCCATGTCAGAGGCTACTTTTATTGAAACATCACGAACAGAGGGCCTATGCCTACTTTTAAAATTGAACTGTCATTGCAAATTCATAAACGATCGTTTTCAACAGCAGACAACTTAACAGACGCCAGTGTCAAACTGAACTCGCGTCAACACGAGACGTCAACTGAAATAATAATAATAATAATAATAAAGATATCCTGAATTTAACAGACGTCAACACATTCCATATTCCGATTTAGGCCTACTTTTAGGCTAATTATACACTTGTCGCTATTCTCAATGCGAACAGTGCGGGCGCTCCTTTGATGCGCACAGCTGTTCAATGCGAGGTTGCACAGAAGAAAGAAACAGCCTCAAGTCATCCTGTACTTGTAGCCTTGACCGGTATTTGTTTTTGATCAGGGTCAGAGCGGAAAACCCACATTCACATAGGTAAGTGGAGGTGAAGGGGATCAGGACTCTCATGGCTTTGGCGGACACATGGGGAAACTCGCTCTCGATACTCAACCAGAATTGCGTAATCGGCATTTCCACCAGTCTCTGTTTCAAGTCCACATTTGAGCTGAGCTCGACAAGAGCCTCCTCCTCGTGTATGCTGAGATCATCTCGGACTGTGGGTGGGAAGGAGAAGGGGTTCCGGACCCACTGGTTTCCCAGTGGCTCCTCTCCAAAATACTCTCCGAACTGGTCACGCAGCCCGCTCAGATGCGCGCTGATGACCGGTTTCACAGAGCTGAGCGGCTGCGCTGTCTTCTCCAGCGTATCCTCCAATGTCGGGAACATTTCAACAGAGCCCCTTCCAATACGGGCACACCACACATCCAGCTTCTTCATGAAGCCAGACACTTGGTCGTGTGCCGTATACACATTGCACTCTTTGCCCTGGAGAGAAGTATTCAGGGTGTTGATCCGCTCGAAAATGTCAGACAGATAAGCCAACAGCGCGAGCCAGTTCATGTCTTCCAGATGTTTTGCGAGTGGGGAGTTTATCTCGGTGAGGAAGAGGAAGGCTTCTTCTCGCAACTCGCAGAGCCTGGTGAGGACTTTACCCCGAGAGAGCCACCTCACCTCGGAATGCAGGAGCAATTGCTTGAATTGAGCGCCCATTTCATCGCACATGATTCTAAACATGCGTGCGTTTAAGGCACGTGATTTAATTATGTTCACAATTTTCACTGCCTCATCCAGAACCGCACGCAATTCTTTGGGCATCTTTTTTGCTGCTAAAGCCTGGCGATGAATGATGCAGTGTCTCCAGACAGCGGCCGGGGCAACGGTCTGCACTTGTTTCACAAGACCGCTGTGACGGCCGGTCATGGCCCTTGCTCCATCCGTGCATATGCCACAACACCGGCTCCACTCAAGGCCTTCGGCCTGGTAAAAATCATTCAGAGCCTTGAAAAGTTCATCTGCTGTTGTGCGGGCAGGGAGGGGAATGCAAAACAAAAAATCCTCGCGCACATTTAGCTCTTCAATAAACCTGACGTACACCATCAATTGAGCGCAGTGTGCAACGTCAGTGGACTCATCCAGTTGAATGGCGTGTATGGGGCTTTTGCGAACACTGTTCACCACCTGTTCTTTGACGTCGTAAGCCATGTCGGATATTCGTCGCTGGATGGTGTTGTCAGATACTGGGATCGTGTCAAGTTTAGCTGCAGCTGCTTCTCCCAGCATCACTGAACACATTTCTCTAGCTGCAGGGAGCAGATATGTTTCTCCATCAGTATGGGGCTTGCCTGCCTTCGCTATACGGAGAGCAGCTCGATAAGATGCCTCAGTTGCCTTGACGTTAGTGGTGCCAAACGAACGAATTACTGCTTTTTGTGACCGCAATTCATCACGTTTCCTCTCAAAAAACTCCAGTGGCTTGTTAACTAAAGTCGTGTGCTTTGTTTCCATATGACGGCGCAGTTTGCATGGCCGCATACTATCGTTAGCC
Source organism: Pleuronectes platessa (assembly GCF_947347685.1). Lineage (NCBI taxonomy): Eukaryota > Metazoa > Chordata > Actinopteri > Pleuronectiformes > Pleuronectidae > Pleuronectes > Pleuronectes platessa. Next base: position 13,674,763 of record NC_070632.1, on the reverse strand, counting down.
AAAACCTCTTTGCACACCACACATTGTGGCAGAGGTGCGCTCTCGGAACCCGACCATGTAAACCCTATTTTTAAATAATCGGGATCATATTTCCTACGTTTTTTTGTGGGCTCCTCCCTTTCTGCTGACTTCGGTGGTTGTATCAGAAAGCGATGCATTTTTCAATGGGCCAACTTGTTCACACACGCAAACACGAACAATGAGTTAACTGCTATTGTAACTGCTAACTGCTAATATTTCTTCGCTTGTTTCACGCCTCCCCTGCGACTCTTTGGCGCCCCCCAGGGGAGGCGCGCCTCACCTATTGAAAACCACTGCTCTGGATCATTAGATTTCATGTGTCTTTCTGTTTCATGTTTATTTAATCAGGAAGACAAAAGTTAAAATTGGAGTTCATTCAGTTAAAGAGTGACTATCTTCTTGCACGTACATCCCAATGACTTGTCATCCTGTTACTTAGTATTCCATTCAGTCCATAACAAGGAAATCTATTCTGAAGGCTCTGAGCTAGTTCATGTCAATGTTTTAAATTCCAAAAGTCATCTAGTCGATCAGGGGGCACAGGATATCAGGCATTTCAGGATAGGAGCAACAAGGCCAGGGGGTCCACACATGGTTCCACCCAACACAAAAATCTATTTTGACAGAATATTGTGTAAAAATTTTAAAGGACTGAAAAGAAGGTTTGGCATGGCTCATGTTGGCAGTCAGGAAAGTATCTCAGTAGAGCTCTGGTGTCAGCCTGAACACCACAGTGTTTGTAGTCCTTTGGTTTTATTGCTGAATGGATTGAGAACCCCTAAAACCGCAGCTGAATGTCTTGGCTCATGAAAGTTTGGGAGAATTTAATCACAGATTGTTTGTAATGTTGGTCAACTAGGTATCTCCTACAAGAAAACGAAACACCTTTATTGTGGAGATCAGAAGAAAATGATTTAAGTCCTGGACATTGAATTTTCAGATCTCGCCTAACCTTGGTCTATGCAGCCCAAAAATTGTGTACACAAAATATGTACACATTGACACTGCGTCCAGAAACAATGTGTTAAGATGGACATTAATCTGGTAAGCTGGTATTCAGAAGGTAGAGGCTGCACTCATGACTGTACTGGAGGAACTTTGCTGCTGCTTTGCCCTCCGTGGTTCTGGGTTAAACATTAGAATAAGAGATTCACCATTTCCACAGAAGGTGCATCAACCACAAACTGGAAGGTTGCGTTGACTAGGACACAAGCTGAGATAAAATGGAAAGTCTACATGACCTATGAAGACCACTTTTCAGGAAAATGAGAGGCATCTCCATTACTGGGAACAGCCAGAGTATTATGTGAAATCCCTGCAAGAGTTGGCAAAACCCACAAACCACTGAGGAGGCTGTTGGCCAACTTGAGGCTGCCTTGACCTCAGCTGTATCTATCTGCACACTGCCTGTCAACACAATGATAATAAAATCCCAAATTGACACAATGGAGACCTGATGGCATCAAGTGCATAGGTTCCTGTGGGAAGTGGTCATAAGCCAATGTGGTTATGGCTTTGTTGAGCACTTATTTAAGTTCCTCATCTTCTGGAGGAACCTCAGTGAGGGGAATTCAGATTGCTCTTACTAGCTTAGCATTTTAGAGACCTGTGATAACTATTGTGTGTAACAACTTTTACAGAATATTCTGAATGGCCACAACACAGACACTCGAGTCCAAGTCCAATCACTTCAGATGCTATAGTTGGGCTCATGAGCTATGCATGCCTAGCTTACACAGCTGGAGTGTGTGCGATACTGTTCTTACGATGGGTCGACGAGGCAGTTTCATTTCTCCATCTCAGACCCAGGCTCCTTGTAGCTGGAGCATGAGGTGCAATATGCTGCTTGAGACCTCTTTGAGGTTGAAGATCAAAATCAGCAAGTATTCATGAGGAATTGATGAAATGAGGGTACTGTCATGGACAAGGGGACAAAGATTAACTGCCTGATATAGTATTGTATTTCATATGTACATTAGTATTGTATTTCATGTGAGGTCTACTTTTTTAGCTGAACTATTGGCAGTTTGGTCAGATATTTAGGTGTGTTATGCTTTTAGCCTCAAGCTGCGACAAGGACTGGGAAGCTCACATCTTATATATTTTATTTTCATACTCGTGTTCTCGGGACCCAACCGATGCTGACTCACACAATGTCACCTGAGACAGTTCCTCTGATTTCCCAGAGTTCCCCTCGAAGCCACACACCAATACCTGTAAACAGAGGATGAGTAAAATTGGTGCAGTTCCTCTTTTAAGATGCAATGAACAGCAGTGTCCGTAGTTCTTGTACTCTCCGGCATCCTAGTTGGACATTCTTTCCAATCTTAATCTAACCCTCCTAATTTTCTGTCACCTATCGACTTGAAAAATTTAGAAAAGGTTTATACGTGTGCTTGAACCAACCAGTAACGAATACAGGACATGATAACATTAAGTGTCAACGATGCCTACTGAGAGCAGACCATAGGGGGAGCTGTGGAACAGGAGACAAACTAATCGAAGAGGGAAACTTGTTGAAGAGCTTGAATAGGTAGGTGGTGTTGCAGCTCTCAAATGAACTCCATGACACACTCATTATAGACCGTTGGCAGGACATGATAATTTAGTATACACAATACAGAAATTGATCTGCTGACATACAAGCAGCGGAGGAAAGAGAAGAATATGAGGAGCATTTGGTATGACAGGCTCCTGCTGGCACAATCTTAATAGAACTGTCTTGTCTTGTATCCTCTGCTCTCTCTCTCCATAAGTTCCCATTCTGGTTTAAAAAAGCAAAACACACCACTTAAACTCATGTTTTATAAACAACCGAAATTGTGAAGAAAGAACGTTTTCTTGAGTTTGATTTTTTTCTAAGCACGCAGCAACCCCTGAAATCATTGGACAGACCTACAGCCTTCCCCAGTACAGAGCACAAAAAGTGCTTGGATTATGCATGAACCGCTTCGAGACTCTTATTTGCCTTTCAAGCAATTTAGCATCACATCATATTTCAATAAGAACTTGGGTTTGACTTTGCACTAAATTACTCGTTCGTAGTCATTAAGTCATGATCACATCAATCAAATCTTAATCACTCTCTGCTGGGACAAAGCGTTTTTAATCAAATCTATTCAGTGCTATTTCTTTTCTATAGTCAATTGTCATATATGGCATAAAGATGGAGGTAATGCATGCATAATGATACTGTTGGATTTACGTATAAAAAAAACATGGAGTTTTTGTGCATAGGTTTTTATTTAAGGTTGAAAGAACCGTTTAAGGGTTTTGACCACTAGTTCTGGAGTTGAGCAATGTTTTGATGAGCAGGTTCCTGTTATCTGAATCTCATGTTCTCCCGAGTAAGTATAAGTATGTACCCACTTTGAGACTGCAGAGGGCATTGGCAGTGGATGGTGGTATTGTACTATGAGTAAATCATATTTAATTTCAAGTGTATGCATTTATTATACAAGTGCATGTAATACTTTTACTGTGTATATCACAACATTCAAAGGTTTCAATGTAAATGCCTTATTTTTCTTTTCTTCTTGTTTGAACAATGAGAAGCTTTTTGTTGAGTTCATATTCTTTGTTTTAAATAAATTGTTAATATATTGATTATTTCTATTTGTTCTATTGCTGTAATATTTATGGGTGTTTGGACTTTTTTTTATTTAATAACTGAAAAAGGTCTTGAGGATCTACAGGTTTTTTAATTCATGACGTAAAGCAGGGGTTTTCAACTGGTTTTGTCCCAGGGACCACCATTCTGACTAGAAAGTAATCCGCAGCTCACTGATGTGCCTACGCGCGCGCGTGCCTACGTGTGTGTGTGTGTGTGTATGTGTGTGTGCGCGCAAGTGGATAGAAGGAAGTATTAACATTTGGTTTTCCATGTTGTTTTATTTAAAAACCTCAAACAAATCTACAAAAATGTGTAAAAAACAAAAACGGTTGATTTTCAGTGCTTAAGAATTGAAAACAAAATTTAAATGCAGTTTGTAGTTGTACTGCATCTCAGAACCATATGTATGTCAATATATAACGTTCATGACTTAAATGTACAGACATGTAGCTGACATGTTGAGAGAACGTTAAAGTAACGATGATCAATAACAATCAACATAAACTGGGGCTACAACTGAATAGGAAAGATGACAAGGTAATGCAGAATATGTCATAAATGATAAGCATACAATATCACACAAACAATTGAGGCCTACTTAAGTTTAACCTCATGATCTCCAGCAGCAAATCCCACCTACTGCGTGAGTAGTACATCTGTGTGGGTGTGTCTAAAGCTCTCCTAAGAAATTGTTTCTCAACCAGCGAACGTGGTAAAGTTGACTGTTATTGCAATTAATTGTTTTGGCTATTATGCCATTTTATTTTTCTTCTTACAAAGTATTTGTTTTTTACTCTTTTGTTTTATTTAATATTTCATTATTAATTCTGTCCTTTTGGGCATTCTTTTTGGGAAAATAAAAATTCCCATCATACAAACTACATCTCCAAGACCTCCTGAGACTTTTTCTACCTAGCTCAACCGCTCTACTACATCTTCCTTTAACACACATGCACAGGGGAAAACTACTGGCAGTTTCTAGGCCCAAGCCGGTTTCAAGGTTCCCCTCATCACCTTTATATTATTTTAGACATATTTTTCTTATTTTAAATATTTTTCACGATATTCAAGAGTAATCTGGAAATGTGTTGAAATATCACAGCAAATTTCGCGGACCCCCTGTAATGCCGTCGTGGACCACCAGGGGGCCGCGGACCCCTGGTTGAAAACCCCTGACGTAAAGGATAGTAATTAGTTCCACCTTAACAAAACATTTTTTGAACAGAGTCCAACTAACTGTAAATAAGCCGTGCAGGTTTTCTTGAGGACTTTCTGCTCTGACAACTGCGAAAGGTAGAGTTAATGCCACATAACTCAGGTCATCTTTGAGGAACAGCTTCTTGTGCTATGACTTCTCAAGGTTTTGCAAGATTCACAAAGTTTTATGCATAATACTTATACTTCACCACAAACCCTGCAGAACATTAAATGTGGCTTGCGCTATATTCATCTTAAAGGTATTTTCAATGAATACAGAAAATGAATCACCTGTAGTGGCTTTTTATTGATTTATTTTCCATTGGTTATTGAGCAGTGATCATGTTGTGGATGCCTTACATTGCTTCTATGCCAGACCAGGGCTTCCTCAAAGAGATTAAATTCACCTAGGATTCACACAAAGAGAGAGAAACTATGAGTTGAACATGACACGGCTGCCAACTCTCACCCACAGACTGTAAGATATGAAAGAAAAGGGCTCTGATCCCCCCCACTCTTGTTCTTTGCCTCTTGTTTATGCAGAGAATCACAAAATGTAATAGTTATTAGTTATTGTAGTTAGTCTTGTTAAGTACCACTGGTTATACACTTGTCCTTTTGCCATATGAGCCTTGGTTCCATGTGAAAATTGAAAATAATTGCTCACTTCGTTATTGTGGTGCCATTTTCTTTGATATTTAATAGGCAATAAAATATGTACTCGGAAATGTATATAATTTGAATATAAATACATACATTTTTGACTGTGCAACCAAAGAAATAGGAATGAAACACACATCTCTTCAAAGCTCGCCACTCGGTGCATTATTCCTGTTTCCAGGCGGGTCATGTGCATGTTTCCATTTTCTTTGTAGTTGTTGTTATTCCCTGTAAAGTAACGATGAAGGGAGGTGGGAGATTAGTTATTTGAAGGAGCTGGAGACATGCTTCCTCCTCAAGATAAAACACACAGGCTCTAAAATGATTATTTGGTGTATCTGATTCTGCAGTTATATTAGATGTGAAATAGATTTCTAGGGATGTAAAAATGCTTGAGTCTTGTGAGTTACTATATGATTTGGTTTGACAAGGATAAAGATGATTATCCTGTGTATCTTGAATCATGTACATCTTGGCTGTCGAAGCTCGTTGGAATTCAATATACCTTTTCGCTCATTCTGCTATTTTTAAATTAACAATGCTGCCTTCACTGATCTTGGGCTCAGGCTACATTTAAAAAGAGGCTGACATTTTGAATGAAAATATTTGTATCAAGCAACAATATGTTTGATTTTACGCTGACCGCCTTAGTTATTACCCATGTATTAAATAATTGATTCTATTTACTGGTTTAAATTCTACAAATACAGATATGCATTTTAATAGATGTAGGTAAATGTTTTAGATGATGTTTTCAGATCTACTGGGTTTTCAGCATGAGCGTGAAGCGACTGATCTGAGATTTTTACTGACAGTGGTTCTGAATTGCAATGAGCCGGATTCTGCTAGTTTAACCATAAAAAAAGGTAATGTAGGTTTTATCAGATTGGTGTATTTATATTATCCACATAGTACATGCTATGACATTTTAATGTGCGCTTTATCAGTGAAGCGAATTAAAATGTTATTAATTAGAATGGTGTAATAAACATCGCTCTATTCTGTTATGACGGTAACTGTTGTGATAGCAGCAGATCATTCTACACAGCTGTAAATAATAGTATAAGAGAAGATGTAAACGTGTGTTTTATAAATTACTCCAGCAGATGGCACTGGTGCTCTGCTTCTTAAAAGCTGCTTATGGTCGATGGGTTGTTTTACATCTCGATGATGGGCTGTGATAATATAATTGTATACACTGTAATTAATTAATTAAAGTATGTCGAGTTTGCCACAAAAGAAAAAACACACAAGACCTTGTCTATATGTCCAACTGTGAGGTGTTTGTATGTTTGTTCTATGTTCTATGTAAAAACGTTACCACTCCCTTGAGACCCAGGATGAAATGAAAATGAAGCATCTTCAAAGTGAAATTTGTGTTGTTGATATGGGTAGATATGAGGTCCAGTCTTGTTCAAAGGGAATCAAAACGGTGTAGTTTCCAACTGAATCCTGTGGTGAAGAACCTGAATGAATGGAAATGAAAGATTGCAGAGCAGGATGCTGTTTGAGCAATACACCCACTGTTGAACCATAATTTGATCCCAATTATTTCACCTATATAATTTAGTCAGAAAGGACTCATTTCTGTTACACTGAATTTGATTTAAATTGAACTTACATTTTACTGAGCCACTATGCTGCCATCTAAAATGGAATTTTTGATTTGTGTCAATCGTCTACTGCTCCTGAGGAGATCAACAGGGGGGATATAAAACATGCATACATGCTGAGGTCTATGACAACCCAACAGACCCCAGCCCTTCCTTGACGGCAACAGAATACCATAAACTGTCATTGACATTGCCTCGCTAGCTTCTCACCTACTAACAAAGCCAAAGCTGAAGGTTGTTAACACCTATTGTTGGTGTTTCAGTGTGTGGTTAGTAGTCCACAAGTCAATATCCAGTCAATTGTTAGACTGTTAGCTCATTTTGATTTATTGTGCTGCTTACCTTCTCAATGAATCATTTTGTCTGTTAAATGTCAGATAAAAAATGTCCTGAAAAAATGTGAGAGTCTGAGGTCCAAAACACAAAGATATTGTGTTTACAGTGAAATGTAACAATATGAACATATTCACATTTTTATCAAACTGACACAACCTTTTTTGCTTACAGAAGATGAAAATGAATATAGTGTATATCAGTTGCTAATTGCATTTTTTTGTCAACTAATTCTGTCAAATGTTTCCATTGTTCTGCTGCTGGACAAAATTCTGACCTTTACAGGACCAGTAGACCTCAGCCTAGTCTTAATAAGGTCAAATGTATTTTCGGAGGTCCTGGTCCAGGTCAAGATGTGATTTGGTAATGGTTAAGGTTTGGGATACGTTTTTGGCTCGGCTGTGCACAAGTCAATCTGGAAATCAAAGTCCTAACAAGGATAGGTGGGCAAACTTCTGTGTTTCTGTATTTGTACTTATGCCTTTGTGAGGACCACTTTAAGCATGGACCTTACAAAGTGAAGGCTTTTTAGGAATGTGAGGACATTTCGACCGGTCCCCACTTTGTCAATGGCCTGTTTGAGGCTTAAGACTTTGTTTAAGGGTTAGGGTTAGACATTTTGTTTTGATGGTTAAGGTTAGGGTAAGGAGTTAGGGAATACATTATGTCAATGAGAGTACAAACTAAAATAGAAGCACAAAAATCTGTGCATGTGTGTGCATGTGTGTGTGTGTGTGTGTGTGTTTGTGTTCAGGCAGATAAGCAGCATGCCCTCTTCGTCAGTTTTATCATAATAGGTTAATTAAATGATGCCAAGTGGTACAGTGAGCATTAATTAAATTCAGCAGCTTCACAGACTTTTTATTACACGACAGCATAACATTCATTAAGGCTGTATTTTGTTACTGTATTGATTAATTGATTTAATATTTATCGAGTAGCAGATTAACCAAATGTACACACAGAAATTCCCATCTGCTGGTATCAGAGTAACATCTTCAGCGTGTTCTTTCTGACAAATGGCCGAGAAGACCGAGATTCTGTATTGAATTCACAGTGACATAAAACAGAGAAAAGCAGTAAAGCCTCTCACTTGATGAGCGATGTTTGGAACTGTGAGTAAACCTCCAGGTTGTTGACGGAGGCATGCTCAGGAGGCCACTAGGGGGAACCCAATCCATCATCACATGGCATCATTCACTGCAGTCTGAGATCTGGCTGCAGCATGAGATCACTATCTTGCAGGGGTGTGCACAACAAACACAACCTCTGTGCGAAATTTAACACAATCCATGACAAACACTCTGCAGTGAATACTATCTTTATGAAGCTGCTATTAAAACAACGTCAGACAGATTAATTATGACCTATGGTGTTTTGTTCAGTCGTCTTGTCCTCATGGACACACCTTAAATATTATGCAATCCAGTAAAACACACAGTCAGTTAGAGGTGCTGAGAGTGACGGTATTCACAACAATAGACAAAGGTACAATGAGGAAGTTATATTGGAAAATAATAATCGAATAAATTACCATCGAGGTTATGTTTTCACTCATGTGCGTTTGTTTGCTGGTTTGTTTATTCATAAACAGGATTAAGCAAGACTACTGGAGGTGATATCATGAAACCTGAAGGGTGGGGTGTGGGTCAAGACAACTTTTGGTGTGCATCCGGATTAGGGGCGGATTTCTTTTACTCTATTAAATATTGTGAGATGTTTTTTCAACATTTTTGTTGTTTCATTAAATCAAAAAATCCGACATGTAAATTATATGTGTGGTTGATTTGGTGCAGATCCAAATATAAATCTGGATTTTGTGAATTTTAATGTGGTTTCATAAGGGGACTGTCGGGCCTCGGCGGAGGTAGATCTAAACACACAAATAGTCAGGTACTGCTACACAACCTCTTTTCTTCTGAATTGTAAGTTACTTATTTATTGTTTTGGATTTGAGCATTAAGTACAAAACATTCTTAAGTCACAGCTTGGGTTCACCGGTAAAACAGCTTAATAATCTTATCCAGAAACCAAAGGATGAGGAATTCAATTTTTCCTTCAGCTGCATCTACAAATTCATAGAGTCACAGATAACCCCTGTGCTTGTCGTGATTGATGCGTTTAGGGAGGCTGCGAATACATGAGACGCCGCAGAGATGGACACTGAACAGATGAGGCGGGACAGAAGTAGAAAATTCATTGGTCTGGCTGCTCTCAAGATGCAGCTCTGCATGAAAGTATGACAGTAACATTGACAGGAAATCACTGGAAACGGCTAAAATGTTCTGCTACTGCTCGAAAATGTATTATTAAGGATAAGAAACAACTAAAAGAGACAGAGACGATTTAATATGAAAACTGGACAGTCTCATTCGCTGCTCCTGGTTTGGACCCTGCCCCTTTGAGCTGGTGTGGCTCCCAACACAACAGAGCTGTCTGGGGGTTGTGTTACTGTGCATGATGTCACGGCCTGCAGCACCCAGCTGTGCAGGTGCAGACTTGTCCTGCCCATGACTTTGTTGTTGATTTACTCCTTTTGTTCTCGGAACAGACGTGCTGTCTTAAAGCTTAATGCAATATTTACGATCACAGGGTCAGGGACTGTCTTCCAACTGAGGCCATAAGGAAAGAGCACCCACCTGCAGCAAAGAAAAGGTTGTTGAGTTAGGGTTAGGCCATGTCCACATTAGCCACTGAAACTGGACAATGTTATAGAGCTTGTTATCTAAACTATAGAGCTGAAACAACGGATCACTATTTGGACATTTGATTTATGGTTTTATTAAGGTCTTGTAGTCAGTTGTTTGTTTGTTTGCAGAAATGTTGCAAAATGTTTCACAGATACAGCCTCTCAAATGTAGGGTCCTACTGTGTATATAGTAAAAAGAGTTCTATATATTGTGTTCTGTAAAGGTTGTGTATTTTGTCTCTATATCAAGTCGGGCGGGGCAGGTTTGATTTGGTTGGATGGACGATGGATTTTCTGCAGCAGAACGATGTTAGATTGGGGTAAAAGGCTAGTTGCTGTTGATTTAAGTGTGGTCCATTATTATATATTACAGTGGAGGTTACAGTCCGTCAGCGATCGCCAGTAATCAAATGTTAGTGTGAGAAAACAACCTTGCTTTGCCTAGAATTATAAGTTTTAAAGCTTAAGATAAATCATAATGCTGGAAATATTATTTTTCTCCTGCTTCAAGTTCTATGATAAGAAAAGAAATAGGGTGAATTGACTGGTGACCTGTCCAGGGTGTAACGCATCCCACAAATTTTGATATTTTTACACATACAATGCAAGTATCAGTTATTGACGATCCCCTTTTCTCCAGTAGCTCTGTCTCTTAGCCCTGGAGCCATCAATAGATTTGATTAATTGGTCTTTATTTGGTCTTCACATGTCTTTTAACTCATCGTGCTTTTCAACAGGAGACTCAGTTTATCGTTTCAGGCTTTGACTTGACTTCTGTGGTGACAAGCCAAGTAACAGACACTGAGCTTTTGTCTCTGCCCTTCTGATTTAATCTAGCACCTGTTTGCTATGCAAAGCCTCAAGAAGGGCTCTTTGATATAGGGCCCCGTGTGTGTGCGTGCGTTCATGCACTCGTGTGTGTGATTCTAACGCTCTGATGCAAACTCTGATGCTATCACTTGCATGGACTCTCTAATCTGTGCTCTGAGGGTGGCCACGAGTCTTTGATTGTGTGCATTTATTTCCTAACAAAGTGTAGAATAGCTACAGTATGTGGATAAAAACCAAACTGGATCACACAAGTCTGTTCCAGCTCAGCCTATTTGTCAGTCAGACCATGACCTGAAAAGAATAAATAATAAATTATAGGGCAACTCTAGGCTTAAAATGAGGTGAAAAATGTAATCAATCTTGCAATGGATCCACATATAGGAGAAACTGAGGAAATAACTGCTAGGTGAGCAGTTTGTGATGAAATGAATGACCACCATCTTAGGACACTTAGCCATGTCAACCCATTCCTTCATGATCTATTGAACAAGCTCGCCATCTTGCTAAGTGTTAAAATACAGTCCTGCATCTGTGGTCACATGGTTTCTAGTACATCATAACTGCAGTGGTCGTACAATGTGTTCTCTGAAATGTGCTTTTTTTTGCAAATGTTTTTTTTTTTTAATATTTCCATGTGCCTCAGTAGTTTATTGTGTGTATTTAATCTTTGACCTGTTAAAACATGCTATATAGCCACATAATTTACATCTGAAACAGTCAAGGTGTTTGTCGCGAGATTCTTTGCACATTTAAATGGATCCTGATTTTGTATGTATATTTGTGCTTTAACTTTACCAAATAGTTACTACAACAATAAAATTGAAAATCCGAAGAATTTATATGTACAAGTCTGGGTCTAGATGCCATACTAACTATCAAAATCAGCTGGTCAAACATATATAGCAGCCAGTAAAGCGGGCAGGTACTGTAGGTCTTATGGGTTTGAGAAGCGATAACATCCTCAGGTCATTTAGCAGTTACAAGTGATCTGATGACTCTTCTTATTTAAGTTCTTTGAAATGTTTAGATCATCTTTATAGACTTAAATTCTTCCATCCATTATCTGTACTGCCTATCCTTTTGTGGGTGTGTGCTGGAGCCATGAAGCTGACATTGGGTGAGATGTGGGCTATAACTAAAAATCCTATTCACAACTACAGTTAATTTAGTCTTAATTTAATACAAGACAACACAGATCCAGGAAAGACTCAACACTGGAAAACCTCAGTCAAATCAGGATTCTAACCTTTTTGCTGTGATGTGACTTTGCTAAGCGCTGTTCCAAATTAGCTCAATTAAAAGCACAATCCTCATTTCAGCCTCTAAATGTTCAAGCCAATTGCATTTCATGTTTCATAATGGTTCTTTCTGGGGCAGCACTGAAATCAAGAAAAATAAAATAAAATCTGGTCCAAAAGCACAAAATATGTTGTTGGGATTTTTGGGGTTTGTGAAATCTATACAAGTGAAGTATTTAATCTGTGTCGGGACAAATTCCCACTCGCTTTACTTTGGCCAGTTTGAGTCAAGTCAAACAGAAGCGTATTTGGTTTGATCCGTGTACAGCTGTGTAAGTGGATATGTGCTGTTTCCAACATCCACAGCCAGAGACTCAAGGCAAATATCTCCCAGTGTCTTGTACTTTGTGCTTTGATTCTGACTGAAACTCCATCACAACACTCCTCCAGGCTAATGACAGACAATAGGCGTCGGTGCTGCGTGTGATGTTGGGCTGCGGGCCCTACGCTCGGCTTTGGTGTTGGATATTCAGTTTCTTCAGAATATATCAATTTCAGCTACGGTCATAGATCTTCAGTAAAATCCCCTGTTTCTCTCTATTGTCATTGTGTGTCATCCACAGTGTTTGTAAATCTAACTGTGGCCCTTTGTTGTGGTGGAAAAACTCATGACACTAAGATTCAAGGGCAAAATATTCGTAGAGCTTCACCTGTGAAATATCAGTTCAGTGCTTTGGTTTTCTGCTGTAGCCCCGGGTCACAAGAAAGACCATACAAGACCATTAGATTACATTCATGTTACACAGCAACATGCCCAGTGTTGAGCACTTTGATATTTGAGTTATGACTCAAATCTATGGAACACGTGCAACACCTACGTTTGACCACTCACAGGTTAATCCTTTGAAACTGTATTAACGTACACGTTACTGATAAATCCTGCTTTGTGTTTTTGGCTAAAGAATTTATTTTAATTTTATCTGCACAACTTGCTCTCTGGGTCTGTCTTTCTTCTTTGTATGTGCTTTGAATTCCACATGACTCAGTTTGGTATTAAAATGTATTTTAAGTACAACACTGAGTTAAAATTAAGCCAGGTTCAATGATTCGGACTGACTCAGTTTCACATCAATGACAGTTTAACAAACCTTTCTGTATTTGGTAGAATCAACATCTTCCTGCCTGTGGGTCTCATATGCGGGTATAAATAAAATGGACTTTTCTTTTTAAGTTTACATTGTAAAGACATTGCAATCTTCCTAGTTATTCATTTCATAGACTTGTTAAAGCTTTGGAGTAGGATTCCTCTACGCTCTGCTGTAAATGTTGAAGCTTATTTTTACACCCAAGTCACAGATAATCCTCTAACTGTGAAACAAGATTAGAAAGAGTGAAATTCTGTCGGTTTCTTAGATTTTTATCTGACTGTTGTTTTTGTTCCACTCCTTCACATCGGAACAAAGATGTTTATACACCTGTTCTTTAATTCTCCGCTAAAGGAGAAGAGCCCATACTCAGAGTGAAACTTGTTTTATTGCTGTCTCAGCTTTTCTCGTACAGGCTGCACTGTTGTCATTTCAACCCTTATCTGATATGCAGCTGGATCCGTGTTGGGCCCTCTCTTGAACAGTTAATGCACAGTTAAACACTGTGGGGGTTCGTCAGCATGGCTGCTGACTGACGTGGTTTTATCAAAGCCTGGCCAGCAGTATCTCAAACTTCAATTCTCTTCTCACAGAAATAGTTGCCAAGTCAGGGACATAAAAATCTAAGAAGATAAGGTTGTGTTGTTGTTCCTGATATTGAAAATACAGGATGGTACGCTGTTTGCTTATTTGGGGGAAATCTCAACTTCTCAATCTCCAAACCAGAACTTTTCTGCATATCTTCCTTGTTATTAATCTTACTTCCACACCTACTGTCATCAATAAAGATGAAATGCCTGGAAAGATATCTTTAAAAAATATTAGTAAGAAAGAAACCAATAAATGTTATGGTTGAAAAATATATATAAATCTGAAACTTCCACCAATGTGTAGCTGATATAATGTGGATTCAGTGGGAATCAATAGTTTGTATATATCTTCAATTGTCTCTCAGCCGTGTCTGAACCAACATGAGGATTTGGCGTGGATTTGAGTGGGACTGTTGGGCCTTGGTGGAGGTACTTGCTCTACTGAGTTTTTTCCCAATGTATTACATGATTTCACTGAGCAGTGCTGAGATGTTTACCCCAGATTTATTGCATTAAAATGTGTTTTTGAATAAAAACAACCAAACCTAATTAGACCTATGGATGAATGAGTGAAGTCGGTGAAACAAATACTACCATTCCGTTTGAGCAAGAGAGGTGTGGATTCTGTTTTGTTTTGTGCTCCACCCCTTGAAGATGTTGAGGATTTTTTAACTCGAGAAACTTTTGAAATGGATCTGTGCTAAATGCACATGCATGTATTTGAATGTGTGGCACAGTTATACAATATCCTGGCTTCTCCCAACAGTCATCAGAAGTGCTGCTGGCAGGTTGATTCCTGTGTTGTCAAAATATATCTGTTCATATGATGCATCAGAGAGCAATTTGAATCAACACATGGGGTAATAAACACAGGAAGTGCAAACATCAGAAGGGTTTTCTACGACAGATGGTCACAAACCAGGCTGACCAGGCTAAATCACAGCATGAAGCAGCCTGGTGCTCCCTCATGTCTCTGTGGCTGAAACTGTAGCGTTCATCTGATGAGGCACGTTCAGGCTCCAAAGGGCAGCTCTGTTTGGAGCTTGGTTTGACACTGTTGTGTTTTTACAGGCTTGCACCCAAAGATCTCCTGCAGGCGTGACGGGAACGATTGTAAATGCGATGACACTGCTGCAGTTGGAGACTAGATATGAGCATTTTTGTTTGCTGTGTGGATCAGAGCTGATACTGCTAGGGAGTAGATCAACAGATGAACAATCAGCAACAAAAATGCCAAGAATTTAAAGATGTCACCTCAGAGTCTGTGAGATTGGATTGGGGACTTTTTAACTTCAAATTCATAACCAGATATTAAATGGACGCATTGGAAATATTACTCTCATGGTTATGAAAAACAAACCATCCAGACTGGAACATGGGGCTAAACCATCACCGCTCATCAGTTTGTTTTCTCATAGTAAAAAGGTTGTTAGTGGTAGTGTATCTCTCTGTGTGTTTGCACTGGACACTAATGAGCTTACTTTCCCTCTGTGTGACCTCAACCCTGTTCCCGGACTATGAACAACCCCATTTTGTCGCAAACTGTTTGTCTGTGCATCTATTTTAAAAACCAATGAGGGGTCAGTGTCTAGTCATGCGGTGCATTTTGAGAACTCGTCTTGGCCTAATTGAGAAGGTATACAGAAGCTTCCCTGTTTGTTTTCTGTTGTCACACATCAGTGAATATATCCGTACCTTTGCATGGCCGAACAGATCTGACCTTACTTTTGTTTAATCCAGGTTTCAAGTTCCTCTTATTTCTTCAGACTAAGTCACTATACAGTTAAATTCACAGTTAGTTATCAAGGCTCACAGGCCCCTTGACTCTCTGAGACGTGAGTACAGTGCACAGAGTCATGAGTCGGGGCCTTTGCCAAGATCCTGCAATGCTCATTATTTTAATTATGTTGATATTATGATCATTCGTACATCTGTGCATTCTTTTGCAGGTTTTCTGCACATGTAAATATTTCAATACAATCTTAGATTCTGAATACACATTTGCAGGTTCCTTTATGCATTCACAATTCTTGAGATTTCAAGATTTTCCTGAACTTAAGTATCCCTTTAAAATACACTTGAATTCAAGCATTTTCGTTTAGATATCCTTGTTCTCATCTTGCCCTGGAATCCCAGTTGCATGTCCGTTTGTCGCTGCACAAATCGATCATGGAGAATGTGTTTACACTGTTGATGCTCCTGCACTAACATGCATGTATGCATTGGGCATGCTGTGTGGTGTGCAAAAATAAATCTGCCTTCTTTACTACAGCGCTTCTCTTCCAACTCACACCAACCAATAACACACCCTGCAGCTGTGGTGTCTCTTTTAATTAGAATGATGGGGTCAATGTCAAACTCCAGTGAGTGTGTATGTGTATGTCTATTGATCTGCTGGTTAGAGCTGTGACACATCAAACCAGCACTGCAATGGCTTTGAATCTAATGAAACTGATTTCTGGGTTCATCATGATGAACACAATACTGGTGACTTACTCAAGCAGCGTAAGAGCTCTTCAATATTGACCATATAATGCTAATTTTGGGATAAAACCAGGTTCACATATTTAATGTGGTTTTAAAGGGGGATGGTCCACACAGACCTGTGTGTTGTAGACAGACCTGTGTCAGTGGAGCTTCTGAAGTAAAGTTTTTCCACTGAAACACAAAAGTTATTCTGAGATGAACAGAGTTATTCAGGAAACTGTTGGAGCTATAGGATTCAGTGGAGCGCATAACACGGCCAAGGATCTTAATCTAGATTCATGAATTATTCCATGGGCAGTTGGTGAATATGTTGCAATGATAAACAAAGTGAAAAAAACAAAAATCCTGGATCTGCTCCCTGATCTGGATCCACACCAAAATGCCATGTTTACTTTTCCTGACTCATTTCGCATTCTTCCACTGAGCTTAGTTGAAATCCGGCCAGTAGTTTTGCGTAATCCTGCAAACACACAAACTAATAAACAAAGAAATGCGGATAACAACATAATTGGTGGAGTTAATGAAAAGTAAAATTGCAACAGTGTTTCGTCCCTAAAGATTCCTGCACCTTGGCAACTCTGTTCCAGTTAAAGTGAATTTGAGTATTTAACTCTTTACCCCCTCTAAGTCAATGACTGCGTATTTTACACTCATTCCCTGTCGTCTGCAGGTCCTGGCTGCAGCTCGTACTTGTGGGGATTTAAGCCGTTGTTGTGGTTCCACGCTGCCCGTGGTGTAGCCCGAGAATGTGAGCAGTTGTCACAAATCTTTGCACCCATTGAGGGATTGCCACGCGACTCGGCAGCAGGCGGACATCCTCTGATCTGGTCTTTTTCTGGGCTGAGCTAAGTTTAGAGGCCTGCGGAGAGGAGCGACCTAAGAGGATTTCTGACAGAGGCAGAGAAATGGAGGCCTCGGCTGCTGCTGCGCTGGCTCTGGCCCCTGTGCTCTGGTCAATGTATTATTAGGCCAAGCTGGCATGGGTGTAAAGTTTGCATTCACTGCATAATTCAGCTTAGAGCCTGGTTTAACCTCAGTCAGCCGGGGGCTACTGGTGTGTGCCATCTGACAAATCATGGAAGTTGTTGTATATTCACCAAAATGTGTATATTTTAAATACAAAGTTATTTTTCTTAAGTAGGAATTGTGTTGTTTCAAGTTTTCGAGCTTCACTTAATTTCAGAGCCTAGTTCCTACAGAGCTGCTACATTCAATGTCCTGTAGCACACAGAGCTATTTTCACTACTGCACGTGTGTCCTTGTCATGTTGAAATAGGAGTTGGAGCAGTCACAGTGAAGAAGTGAATGTCAAGATAATATCGGATCATATCTGACTCTGAATGTCAAGATAACATCTTAGCAGTTGTTCCTCTGATGCACAGTTGTTCCTCTGAATTCTATCTTAGCTCCACCCGTGTTTTTTCTATCTCTCTAGTCCCGGTGCTCTCCAGTATCAGACAGTGAAAATGATGAGTTACGTCTGCGCTCACAAAATAATAATTTCATCACGACTAGATGCTACACTTAAAACATGCAGTAACTTTGCTGGCCTCAGCTGACAGTAGGAACTGTTTAGATGCTCAGTGATTCATTTTACATGGTCATATTATTCAGCTGGCCACTGGAGAAATAACATTAACATCTTATAACTCAAAGTTATGTCTTCACACAAACTTTTAAACATCAAGACTTACACTCATGTATTTGAAATTGTGTTTATAAGACATGTTGGATTGAAAAATCTCATAAACTCACCAAATGATTTTGTTATATAGTGTAAGTGTCACTTTTTAAATACATACCCTCTTTCCTCTGATGTTATGTGCAAAGCCAATTTTATGTGGTAAATATACAGATTAAGTTAATGTTTATACAGCAACTCAACCAAGACTTAATATGTTTTATGAACTTAAGGAAATAAACTGACACAGACAATATTTGTTTATATATCATATCAAAGCGACGCTTGCAAGCCCGCAGGCAGAGCACTGGAGCTGAGCTCCTCTGATCATGTCACATCCCTCACTTTCCACATCCTTTATAATACACCGCCTCCCAATTTGGCGGTCTGTTTAAGCATGAAAGATTTCCCATCTCTCCCTTTTCTACTGCTGTTGTGGGAAGTGATGAATTCGGAGCCTGGACAGCAATAAACATTCAAGTTAAAGTTAAAGTTTTATCTCCTATATTGTCGATAGGAAAAACTTATCAAAAATGTATTCTACTAATGTGAACTATAGCCTCATGAATCTTCAAATACCTCTCCCACCTCAGCTACCTAATGTCAAATTAAACATATACTTTATTTCCCCGATTGGGATTTTTTTCGTGGCCCAAAGTGCTATAGCAGCTGCAGAACAGTACATTAGGTAGCAAACAACAAAAAAACAGCACAGGAGAACATATCATGTAAGACCCAGTATAATGTGACTGAAGTGTGTACTTGTGCGCCACAGTTAAAATGCATCACATCCTAAAAAGCCTGTTTGGTGGAATGACGCAGAGCAAACTGATGATGGAGCCACTCTGAAGCTTCCTGAAGCCCTCAGCTCAGTCCTACATCTCGCTGCTGCTGCACAGTATTATCATAGCAAACTGTGATGGAGTGTTCGCCTCAACTCATTCCATTAAAATGGATCCCTGTGGGCTGACAGTTATAAATAGAAGATTGACTGTACAGGTGTTGACCAGTGAAACATGTCCATATAATAGCGTTTTACTCTTGTGAGGATCAATTCTGTTCTGTGTAAATAAGATACTAAATTATTTGTTAGTTTAGAATTACCAATCATCACCAGACTAAACCTCTTATTTGTATTTAAAAATGCAAAATACATGAACCTAAGCATGAGATGAGAAGCTGTGGCACTTATTGCCATAGAGTTAATCATATGTAGCTGACTTCAATAACTGTGAAAATTGCAATTATGCCCTCAGTTGGTCAGCTAGCTGCTGTAGAGGTTTCACCAGGAAGTGTCAATCAACACATCAGAGTTCTTTTTGAGAGTGAATGCTTGTGAGTCTTATTTCAGCTCCATAATACACACATGAATACACAGTTAATGGATAGGAGTGTTGATCAGAAGTGTGCCCCCTGTGATCTTGAACTTCAAAATGAGAATAACTGATTTAGCTTTTAATTGAGTTCAAATTCTGAACTAGTTCATATTTCAGTTCATTTCATAGTTTTAAGGTGGACAGTGAGAATGAAAGACTTAACTTGTTAAAGAAAACCTTATCCATCACTACCCCTTGCCTTTACTGTCGTAATGTTTATCAGACAGTGTGTAGAAATCCCTCAGTTAATAATAAGGTGCATCGGATCTCGGATGTAGTTGCTGAGTCTGCGTCTCTGCTTTCTCTTGCCATCTGTATAGGAGACCGAGAGCTGTTGTGTTGCAGGTATGGCCTGCCCCTTTAAGGAAAGTTTGTAGTGTGTGACGTAGTGCAGCAGGGTATTGTGGGAAAATACGCTAAAAGTGTGTTTATAACGAGAAGTGACGGACCACCTAGAGATGATGCGAGTGTTGCTCCTGTTGTATATCCGAGAAATAGAGTGGCCGCATTCCAAGTAAAGAAACATCTCCTCCTTCTTCACGGAGCGGTCTGGACGGCTGGCGACATAGGAGACTGATTTATCATGACGTGACACATGGAATGTAAAACAATACATTAACGTCACACCATCATCCTCTAACCCCGGGACGCACCGGAGGTAGAAGCGCTGTGAAAAGCGCTCCGCCTCCTTTCCTCGCCCATGGTAAATACTTTGGCTGTTCGCACTGGCAGCGTAGTGCCGGGAAGAACCAGGAAGCGCCGCAGCCACACACACAAGCACATAATCTCCTGTTGGGGGGTGGCGGCTACAGGCTTGCGTAGGTCAGTCACCTGTGAAGACCAGCATCATTTACCCCTGAACCAGCGCGGAGAAATGATGATGAAATGTAATATACAAATTTTAAATATAAAATTAAATATAATTTTTTTTATTAAATTAAATATATATTTTTTTAATTAAATTAAATATATATTTTTTAAATTAAATTGAATGGGAAAAAAAAATAAAACTGCGCGCGCAGGATGTGCGCAGTGGCCTTCTGCGCAGGATGTGCGCAATGGGCTTCTGCGCGCGCAGTTTTATTTTTTTTCTACTATTTAAGTCTACTGCGCACATTCTGCGCAGAAGCCCAATGCTCAGGAATTGCACGCGCAGCTTTTTTAAATTTTTTTTTTATACATTTTTTTCCTGTTTTTATATTGAATGTAAGATATTTTGCAATTAATAGAAGAAGTCCTGCCAATTTTAAGTGTAACATGTTGCCAGCTTGAAAATGAGAATGAGTGGGATTCGAACCCGGGTCGCGACGAACATTTTGTCGACTAGGCCACTTTAGCTGATGGTTTCCACCTGGAACTAAGCACATTAAGACGATGGACAAATTATCGTGTGTGTGTCGGTGTTATTTTATGCTGCTTTTGATAAACACTTCAGAGAAAATAATTTCTACTTTACTACATATATCTGACAGCCTTACTTAAAAGTTACTTTAATATTTTTGGCTTTTAGATACTGGATGAAACCTATTGTTAGAGAATAACCCAGTGGGGGGGGGGATATTTTTTGAGAGAAGATTCCAGATTCATTGAGTCTGAGTCTCTTCCTTCTACCAAGTTGTGTGGTACGGAGCCGAGACACTGGCCAGAGAAGAAAACACTTGGAATACGTTGCTTGTTTGGTTTGCATATGTGTGCCATGGGAGATGGGTAACGTAGTGTGAAGTCTAGTTAGTTGGTTTCGGTTAGGCTAAATCGCGGACATTTTACGGGCAATGATCAACGACATGATGAAAGCATTCGATTTAGACAGCGTCTCTCCTGAGAAGAAAGTATTGAAATGTCCCGAGGGCCAGTGAACAGGTAGGCCAATGGCTGTAGGGTTTTGTGGGATGCCAGGCTCTCATTGGCTGATGAGTTGGTGTATCAAGGGTGAATGAAGAAGGGGAGTGAAGAATACAGTGGTGGATGATGTTAGGAGTGTCGGAGTTACGAACAAGAAGCGTTTCGTGTTCGCTGGACTTTAATAAAGTTACACATAAAGAGAGAAGTTTCCTGTCGTCTATACGCGAGGACGCTACAATATGAACGTGTTCACCGTTCATATTCATTATTTGTCATTGAGTTGCGTTCAGTTCATCGTTCTCATAAAAGTGAACGTGTTCAATGAGCGCGTTCTTTTGCGTTCGTTCATGCACAACACTGGAATTCAAAGGAGGTTTTCTTACTCATGTTTGGCGCCTACTTTTTTCATATCTATAAAAGACAAGTGGGGCAAGCATGTTATTTTGAGAAGAATAGTTTAAAGTACTGTAAGTACACAACAGTAGGAAAGTGTGCATATATGTGTTCTCTGTGTGGAATCTATACTTTGCTCAGTAAAAGGGCTTTAAGCCTCATTTTAAATTTCCATATCTTTTTTCAGATCCACAGACTTGACGTGATGCGTTTGAAGTCGCCTGCTTCACCTCGCTGGGGGGCTCTGAGCTTTCTTTAGATCAGCCCTAACAATGAGTATTGTAATTCAACTGCTTTGTCAGCCGGAGTGTGGTGACAGGAAGAGAGTTTCTTGGGGGGACGAGAGTGGAGAGGTGAACATAATCGCAGTGTTGCCGCGGCAACATGGAACCCTATACTGCAGCGAGAGCAAACAAGGCGACGCTGTAACTCAAGAGCCCCAAGTTGTTACCTGTTGCCTCTCAGATCAACGGTGGAGGGGACAGATCATGTGGTGTGTCACCAGTATCAGGGGTTTCCACAACAAATTTCAGTTTGGGAATTTCATCCACTCTGAGGATAAAGAAAAAACACTTTCAACACAATGATTTTATATGAACACACTTTTTTTTCCAACCTCCGCATATGATCCTGTCTTATCTTCGCTTAGGCCTGTATATGCCGAAGGGTTTCAACAATCGTTTCAACCATCGATGATATTTAATTTTGGATGACATGACAGCTTCGCAAAACTAGAGCCAAACCATCTTGATCAACCCCTGGTGGCTGGCTGCATTAAATGTGGTAAACCCTGCCTCCTCCATGTTAGAAGATGGGACATGGGTCCAACTAAAAAGTCACAGCACACGTTAAATTAATTTGTTTCAAGATGGTTTCTCTCATTTTCCTTGTTCTTATGACACTAATCTGTGTTCGTGTTCTGCTTATTTTTCAGCCGAAAATGACTCAACCAATTTTCATGAGATTTTGTGTGGGGTTAGAATATGAAGCAAGAAAGAACAGTATTTCTGATTATATATTGATTTCCAGTCTCCATATTTGATAAGCCACGGTTCCAAATTTACCTTGACTTCTCAGGGAATAAAAATCGGGATCGACCAAATTTAAATCTTTTTTCAAAAGGGGACTGTTGGGCCTTGGATGAGGAAATTGTTAGTTTTTCTAAAAAGTTTGGTTTTAATCAGAATTTTCTTATCATAAAACTGAGGAGAAACATCATGATTGACACCTGAGACTGACTTGTGATTGGTTGAGCGCATCTATAGGCAGGACCTCCATATCAGAGCTTCGACTTATGATCACTATACTGCGCAGACTCTGGCCCAGAATGACGTGGAAGATGGCGGAGCCTGTATCGTCCATTTTTATTTACAATCTATTCCAACTCTCTCTACTGAACTAAACATATAAGGAAATCAAGTGGGTAGGGCAAAGAGAGCCAATGTGTATAGTTTCCTATCTTTAGTTTGTCCTGCTCCTCAAACACATGGTGAAATACCGATCATCGGCACGATGAGACTGTGAATGTCCCACATTGTAGGTGGGCTTTGTCGGATCAGCTGCACCAGAGACCCTGAGACCTCAGGGAAAAGTGCCAAGGGGCGTGGCTCCTGTTATCGTTCAGCTGTAAGCACTTCATGCTGGGGATTAAGATCCCTATTCTAAGACATAATAATAACATGCAACTGCTTCTTCTCATCCTTTCTTTTACTGATGGCAGCATCTGCACGGACTAACCTGCCATGTTAGAGGTCCGAGATTCAATTTCCATATCAAGTGACCTCCTGTGATGGGAGAGGCCTTCTGGAAAATCTAGTCCCACTCAGAACAAATAATTCACTCATATCCCCCTTTTGGAAAACTTGTAAGGTTTGTGATTGTTGTGAGATTGCATGTGCACATGGACGTGTCAGGAGTAACTAGGTTAGGGTTTATTCAAGAAAAAGGTTGTTTGTTCAGAGAGGCCACTAACACGTTTTCAAAACAAATGTTGTAGATACCTGCTGAGGGTCTGTAGGTTTGACACACAGCAGGCCCTGTGTTTATGTTCAGCAGTGACTGAAATCCCCTGTTCAGACAGCCGAGACACATCACCAGTGGTTGGTAGAATGTATACATCCAATAATTTTTTTTTTAATTTAATGGCTATGTTTTTTGTTGCATAATAATATCTGTGTGGGCGTTTGATATTCCCCCACTACTGTGAATGTCACCTCTCAATCCTGTGCTGCCTGTTACACAGCGGTAACATGAGCAGCCAATCACCTTTGACCTTTTAATTTCAGAAGTAGTCTCTGGGGATGGGCTGGCGGGGAGGGGACTGATGGCGCTGCTGTTAAGTGTGATCAATGGACACAGTGAATCACAGCTGACCACCTCCTCCTGCATGTGGAAAAGCTGAATAATTCATGGCCGCGTAACTCTTCTGGTGATTATTTTCTCCAATTGGATTATGTAAATAGACTGTGCCACTGGCTTTCAAACATGTATATATCCATTTTTTATGATTTTACTGGAGAAATTAAACACAGGATATTGTTCACGTTTCATAAAATGGTGGAGCCCTTCACAGAGCACATACCTCCTCCAAGGCCCAGCAGTCCTCTTATGAAACCACATTTAAATCCACTACATACACATTGTTATTTGGATCTGCACCAAGTTGCACACACTCGTTAAAACCAGTCCCCTAAACATGACTTATTCTATTCATTCGCATTATTCTTTAAAAAAAAAATGGGCATGTGAGAAAACAACCCATATCCCAGTAAGTGACTGATGCTACATTCTTCCACCCTGTTCTGTTGTCCTGCTACCTCTGCTAATTTCCATGTAATGATTGGATTGCAAGTAGAGGCTGCAGTCTGATTAGATACATTATGAACAAATCCTAAAATCAGCTAATTCAACTGAACTGCAGAGGTTTTTTTCAGAGTGAGAACGCTCTAATAGGAACTCCAAGTGTTATCTGATGGTTATAATTGCTTTGTCCAAATTTCACACGTTAAATCTATAGTATAAGTCTATAGTTTATATTTTAAACCACAGAATAGATTTGTGTATCATGTCATATCAGGGTCACTCTCATCTCACAATACTCGCATTGTTTTCCCCCCTTCTTTGCAGGGAAGTGCTTCAATCTGTTGTGAATTGTGAAACAGCATAGTTTCTTGGGGAAAAAAACAAAACAGCATTTCATCGGGAGAGTGGTCTGATTGTCTGTGTGCTGTACAGCAATAATATTCCAAGGCTGTTGTCCCCTCCGGTCATAAGGGGGTTCAGCCAATCTGTGTTAGCAAAGGTCAGGTCCATCTGGAGTGCTGTTTACATTCCGGGGGTCCCCCCCACTCCTCGGGCATCATCCACTCAATGGTGTCACACACACTGGAAGTCACACGGCCTTGCCCGGGTACAGTCCGCATTCCAGTCAACCTCCAACACTCGGCATGTGAGGAATGTTTTATGCTCCGCTTTAAAACGAGAGAGACGGACAAAAGAGCAGTTGGATTGATTTTTCTGCCTGCACTGTCACACTTATTAAGGTCCTTGTGCACATACAGTGCTCCTTTATTTCCTCCCTCTGTTTGGGTGCATTGTGAGATTGTATTAAAACTGCTTTCGTGACGGTCACATCTACAAATTATAATGATGGATCTCTACTCTGAATTAGCTGGACTGTGACAGAGTGAAACGGCACTTGTTTTATTTAGGCCTCGTTTTTATTATTTATCGTTATCGACCGTGCGCACACACATTGCTTGATGTTCTTCACAAAACAACTTGCTGCTTTTGTGTGTGGACCCTGATGAAGAACAGATTACAGCTGGAACACATGAGCTGTCCATAGACATTTTAATGGCCTGGCTTCATTCTTTAACTGGCTAAGGGCCTTCAATTAAAACTCTCCGTGCTCTGTCATTTCTGGCCTGCAGGACAAACTGTGTCATCATCACTGCGGTGGAGCTGACAGCCCAAAACATGCTGCAACAACTGTCCTTCAAACTCACACCATCCCTGCAGCTCGTTTCTTTTAACTCAGTGCACGTCAGTGATAAATAAATGAAGGAGAAGATTTAAAAGACGGTGATTTAACTGAGCAGTTTCCTCAATTACAGTCGTTTATTTCAGTAGGAGGTTGGTTTTGGCAAATGATCTGTCAGGTTTAGTTTGGAGTCTGGACTGGACACTCACCAGAGCCCTGCACTTAAAGCAGGAGTTCAGGACCCAAACACACACACATGTCCATCTCACTCAGACCCTCACCAGATGAAGTCACACAGTGCTGATAAAGGCCGTGAGCACCGGGTAAATCTCTCTGTTTTTTGGAGTAAACTGTAATTTATGTACCTTTAAAGTCCGTGGATGGAGGTTGGTTGAAGGTTAAGAGTGGATCAACAGTGGTGACAGAGATGGAGTACGTTGCAGCAATTACAAGTATGGCTGAGGCGATGGCAGAAGAACATAGAGCTTTGGGGGTGGGAATAGGAAGGTAAGTATATAGGTAGGAAGAATCCCAAAAATGTCTCTGATGCTCAAGATAAAAAAGAAGATGAGTGTTCTGAGGAAGGATTACAGTGTAAAGCAAAGAGTGATATACTGTATTTTTTAACATAAGCACAGGTTGATAGTGTTTGTGCATTTACTGTCACGACCAAAAGGGGAGACAAAGGTTCTGCACTGGGTTATAAGACATGCATTAGCAGAGAGGACGTTCAGAAAGTATGTTGATAATTATGTTTTAAAAGCGTCAATGTATCTGAGAGAAGAGAATTCAGTGTCTGATAATGTAAAAATAATTTAAATGCCCTTATTGAGGTATATGAGTAGTTTCATTCTTAGACATATGACTTGTCTTTTGACCTGTGGTTGCTCTTGAGCTGGACTTAGAGCGTATTCCCCACACAGAGCTACACAACAGATCAGAGTTTATTTGTACACTTGAACCCAATGAACCACGGGTCTACATCTTTGTTTCACCCATTTATTAAATTCTAAATTGTTTGGCTTGTGGCAGATGTCACATTGAACGAGAGAACAGGGCTGATGTCTGTTTACACAACACATGACAGTCTGTTTGTTTAATCGACTGCAGTGCCACAGAATGTATTGTACACTGCTGATGGCATTATTACCAGTATAATAATTACAATTGGTTTCCCAGTAATTACAAAGGCTGTGGTTTAAAACATCTGTCTAATGCTAAAGCTTTTGAGTCTTCATTTGATTGGTCTTTTTCTCTTATGGTTGGTATCTGCGGGTAGTTTATGGTTGATTAAAAGTTTTTGCTGCAAACGTTCGCCTACAGGGAACCAATGAGAGGCGTGGTCAGTAAATACATAATGTAATGCATAATGTAAAACCGAAACAATAGGATTAAGGTCTTAAGAGATGCAGAGATGGTTGATTTATGGTGAGTTTGCAGATGTTTCAGTGTTGATTACAGCTATTTAAATGTAGTAAGGCCAAGCTTTGATTGGCTGAAATTTGGTCGTCAACAATTTTGTGTAAATTAAGGAATAATTAATAATTGTATTTAAACAATCTGGGTTGCCTTTGATAGAATGATATTAAATATTGTTATGGACAGTGTGGCCTCTGCACTCAGCTCAAAACTCCTGGCTGTGCCTGGCAAAGAAGACATGTTTGTTCAGCCCACTTCAGTAATGTGCTTATTGCAGTGTTGGTTCGTGTGTGTGTGTGTGTGTATGACAATATGACTATTGTTGACAGTAGCAGTGGTCTGTGGTGGACCAGCATGAAACAGTGGTTAACAGATGACCACTGGGAAACGGCGACCATTACTTCTGTCCTATTATGGTCGAGCGCTGCCCACCAGTTATGGCTTGAGTCATCTGCATATTCACACAGAAGCTTAAAACACAAATGTGTTGTGACAGACAAGTTTACATGTGATCATTATGAGCAGATGTTAAGTCCTAACAAATTTACCGATCCAGTCACAACCCAGGAATCTCACATGACCTTTTCTAGAGGTTGAATATCAGCGTGCGTTGTGAGCAAGCACAGGTCACGCAATTGAATTACCAAACAGAGTGTATATTGTGTGGCTTCTATATTCAGTGGACGCACACACACACAAACACACACACACACACACACACACACACACACACACACAGCCGTGTCTCCATGACAACAGGGGACATTAGGTTGACTTACATTGATTTCCTGGAGACTTACTCTAACCTTCACCATTATTACTCGGCAATACTTACCCTTACCCTGGGATTTTAACCTTAACCTTACCTTAACCTAACTTTAACTTAAATTGAATCTAACCTTAAAACCCCAAGATTTTGACCCTTATAACAAATATCACTTTAATTCAAACCTTTAATGCCAGTTTTGAGTCATTGTGGGGTTCTGTTTCTAGCATCAAGGACTTGTGAGATCCACTTTCATAAACACATATATTTAAGTGTAAGAGAAGAGTGAAGTCGAGCGGTTGAAGTGCTGAGTCAACATTCTTGAACTTTATGAACAGTTTAATTCAATACATTAATTAGTAACCATAGTTACTAATTGCTTAAGCTTAACCTACATCTAAACTTCATCTAACCCTAACCCTGACATTACCTGAACCTTATACCCTAACCTTAACCTACCCCTTACTCTAACCTTAGTCTAACCTTGAACTAAACTTAACCTTAACCTGACCTAACCTTAACCTAAACGTAACCTTACCATAAGCTTACCCTAACCTTACTCTATTCTTAAACTCACCTAAACCTAACCTTTAACCTAAACTCAATGTATTGATTTACGTTATGGGGACTTGCTTTTTGTCCCATACTGAAGAGTCCTGCACACACACACACACACACACACACACACACACACACACACAAACACACACACACACACACACACACACACACACGCACACACATACACACACACACACACACACGCACACACACACACACACACACACATGCATTGCCCAAAAGATATGACGCATGTTACAGTGCACATCATATTATATCCACTCTGACAACAGTCCCCAGTGATGGTACATGATTAAGTACAGTTGATCTAATTATTTCATGGGTCTGCCTCTAACCACTGAGGACATTTAACCATTACCGAATCATAAATATTGAATTTGGACATTTGCTGATCTGAGCAGGGACAGACACAGTGCTGCTGCTGCTGCCACAAGGCGCACCTCCCTTCCTCCGTCCACTCCTCTCCTCTCCCACCCTTCCACAGAGGCAGCCTATGATGTAATGTTCCTGCTGCTGATAGAGCAACCCCCCCTCCCCACCATCTCTCTGCCTTTTCTTTTTTTCATATTTCCCCCTCCCCTTCCGATCTGCTGCCGCTGCTCTCACTGGTGGTGGTAGTGGTGGATGCGTGCCTGCGGTGCCGGTTGCTCAGCCGCATCCCTGGGCATCTCTCGGGACCCCTGCAGCGCGTCTTCTCCTCCTGACACCACTCGACTGAGAGAGCCACTCCTCTGAAAACTGAGAAGACCTTATCCTCAGCTGAAAAAGGAAGAAAAGGTAATTGTTCTGCAACAGCATGGCAAAAAGAGATGCATCGTAGAGGGAGTAGAGATGAGGGGAGTGAGAGACGGGAGGATGACTGGGTGTCCAGTTCGCTGCCGCCGCGGAGTAAATTGGTCTGGTGGCTAAAAGCTTCCTGTCGCCGCGGCGCTGGATGCCATGGCAATTTGTCCCTATGTGCGTGTGCCCGTGTGTATGTGTGTGTGCATGCACTGTACTGTGGTGCTGGTTTCCATGGTAAAGATAAGACAGATGCCCGTGCGCGCTCAGAGGTAATTCAGCGTGTGTCGTGGAGAGCTACAATTACTGTAAAGTGATTTCTCCTCTGTGCGTAAAGATCACCGTGCGCCTTTTCGCTCCACTTAGAGGATGAGGATTTTTTTTACAAATACAAAAACACGGCTGTACTTTTTTGTTTGATCTCTTGCATGGGATATATATTTATCTGACTTCCCCGGAGCATATGTCACACTTTGATTCGCCTGCGCTACAGAAACTGGGCGTGTTCAGTGATGTAGCCGAGATGACTGATGCGGTGGGTCAAACTGATCTGAATGCAGATTCTTGTTCTATTGGGAGACTGCTTCACAAATGAACGTTGAATTACAGAACATTACGTAGATGCTGAGGCAGACACTTTCCTCCTCTTCGCCACTGTCTTCTGACGGGAGGTGTATTTCTAGCACAGGACCACAGTGCTGCTGCCGCTGCTGCTGCTGCTGCTGGTTGCAAATGTACAGGAGGCTTTTTTTTTTGTATCCATAGTTGCTTAACCTTAACTCTTGCTCTATATCAGGAGCAGAGTTAATATTTCATGTCTCGTCTGCCCCACATGTAGATGTGCCTTATTACTAATTCATCCTGGGTTTTCCCTGTGCTTGAGTCATCATTCATTTCCACTTCTTTTCTCTTTTTTTTTTGTCTAATGCTATCCATTCATCTCATCGGGTCATTTCCACTCAATGCATTAGGACTACAACATTTCCCTTTTTGCTGTAATCAGCTTGCTGGACTAACTACCCCCCTCAAATCATGTCTAATGTCTCATTAGCCCGTTGGGATCAGGAGGATTTCTGTAGAAAAAAAGGTCCCTGCTTGGATTATTAAGTCCAGAGGAACCATGTTGTACTTCCAGGGTCATTTTATGATTTCCCCATGGGGACATGGTCATGTTTACAGTGGATGTAATTGGTCTTTGAGACACAGGGGACACAGAGCATTATCCTTGAGAGCCCATTATTCTTCTGCTTTCTGAATATCAGGCCATGTAGCCACATTATGTATGTAATTAATAGACTGATCAGCTGAGACGGAGCTCAGTCAGTTCCTCTTGTCATTTTCACCTTCGTCTGCATCACCTGAAAGACGAGCTGACGTCACTACACCACTGTTATAATGTCCTGAATATGGCCACTGGGTGTGATTTTGAGTTCTGGTCTTAAATGTACTGTGGGATTTAAAGTAATTAAAAACTTGCTCACTTCATAGTTTTGTATATGTAAATATATTGCTGTTCACGTCTGTCTGATGTGGATTAGACAGGAAAACCTTTTGAGATCAGAGTAGCACCGGAACTTCCTGTATAGTCCTGAGTATGTTCAGACATAGATCATTTTGTGTCATAATTTGAGATATATACGTTATGTAAGATTGTAGCAGCAAATTTTCTTGATTAATCATTTTAGTTTATAGTTTATAGATCATAAACGAAAATAGTGACGAATGCTTGTTCTTCTAAAACACTGTTTTAACTTTATTTAAAAAGCATCAACACCAGCGTCGACCCGTTTAACCGAAAGCCGTTCTATGTCATTGTCCTTCCATCTTCTGTGTGTTTGGCATTTCTTTTTCATCCGGAGATATTCGTATTCTTCTGGCTTTTTTTTCAGTTTTGCATCTGTGAGGTGTTAGAAACATCGTCAACACGCCCACCCCCTTGTCGTGAATTTACCACACATGTTCCTGCTGCATTGTTATTTTGGCTCATGTGTACATTTGCTGGACATTTTACTTTGGGGGCTTGGTGTTGAAATTGCAAAAAATGCCCAGAGCAACTGATTTCATTTGCATTCTCACATACAGCCCCTCCCGAAAATATGAAATATCTGCAGTTAATTTCTATCATTCCACGATCAATAAGGTCTTATAATACTCACAGCTTCACTCTCACATGAGCTCTGAGAATCATACAGATACTGTTGGACTACAGTGGATCTAAATTCCCTGCCGTGAGAAGGGAAAGAATTGCTTGATTGAATTTGCGCTCTGTTGAACAGAGCAGGACATGGTTGTTAGTGTATGTGGCTGTGGGGGTATGTATGTATGTGTGGGGGAGGGGCCTTGAGCTGGAGAATAGAGGAGAATTGAGCTGATGCCACGGCCATGGAGGGCCACCTGATGAGCGTCCGAGCTGTTCCTCCTGCTTTGTCGAATTCCAAGCAGGTTTCACTTGCTTTGGAGCTTTTGGCTCTGGCTTGCCAAATATTTAATCTAATCAATAGCTTGGCAGCTAAAACTATTACAACCATGTTTGTCTTCGTAATGATGAAACAGAGATTAGATAAGGTTAGCCACAAGCACCTGAGTGAGAACATGAGTCGAAAGTCACGTACTCAGCGGATGATTTAGTAGAAACATGACTGGTAATTCTGGGAACTCCAGTTGTGGTTTCAGCCGAGTGACTAATAGATAGGATGGTGACATACAGAAAATGAGCATGTATGCAACAGTGTAATGAAAGGACGAGCAGTGAGTCACATAGATGGTTGAAACGCTCTCTCTCACACACACACACACACACACACACACACACACACACACACACACACACACAGACACACACACCCCTGGGATTGCTAACTGGCATCACCTCCGTGCCAGAGGGCACTCTATCCCACAATCCCTCCCTGCTGGAGAGCTACTGTGTCAGAGGTGCTGCAGTGATGCCTTGGCTCGTGTCATGCCGAGCCATCAAAGCGCCATATTTTTCTTTTTTGCTGAACAGGCCAAAGCTCTAAAAACCTGAATATCCCTCACCAGACAATCTGGGATGAGTGTGACAGATCACATGCTGGGTATATTACACACCATCCAACGTGATGTACACCACTTCCACTCAATGCCAGAATGAGGAACTCACCTCAGTTGTGGATCACATGGTCGTCACCTCAGTTGTGGATCACATGGTTGTCACCTCTGTTGCTGCTTTTCTTGACAGATCATTCACCTTTTATAAACGTCTCGCCATGAGTTTACAATTAGATTTTCTGTTCAAGAAGCAATTTGATTTGAAGTGAATGTAGGGCTGCAGGTAATGGTTATTCTAAAGGACCAAATCTCCACCTCGAAGTCAGCATTTGGTTTAGAAACATGTAGAAGCATTGTGGTGCTCTATGGTGGGCTTTGTGGAAAAAGACCCACCCTCTATAGATATGAAGGGTTCATTCAAGCTAATGAAAACAGGAAGGCTCTTAGTTTCAGGTTAGTGTCCAGTCGTGAAAACATAATTCTGAATAATGTACATAGTGTCTGCTTTTGACAAACCGTCTCTCCAAAATGCTTTTTTAAAAACTTTTCTTTCACATCAGCCAAAGTAAAGCAACAAATGCTCACATTCAAGAAGTAGTAGTGAAGGCTGTTTGCTGGGACATCGACTTAAACGATAAGGTTTTTTTGTTATTATGTTCTGCTCAAGTCTAAAGCTAATCCAACCTGGTTAATCTCACCCAAATGCTGAAATGCACCTGAATGCTGGATATCGTGAAAGGTCTTGTATCACATGATGCCTTAACAAGTAGTGGCCTGTAGTCTGCCTGCAAAATGAATGCATGTCCAAACACTTTATTTTGTATTCACATACAGATCTAAAAGTTTCCAAAGATAATAATAATGTTAAACCAAATTTTGCTGAACTTAAAATAGGATCGAAAGTTTACATTTGAGTGGAGTCTTGGGTTTGGACCCTAAACAGATGTTTCCTTTCCAGTTCCAGATATAGAAAGTGAGTGTTCAAGTGCAAACATTTAACAAGTAATTAAAGAAGAAAAATATATTTCACTCAGTGTAAAAATATCGACGCTATTTCCACCCCATATACAAGTACAACACACCAGTGTCTGTGTTTTATATAAAGACCCAGGCTGAAGAATCAAAGGTGGCATTTAAGTGTTGTGAGGACAAAGAAACCCTTTGACAGAGTCGTTGTGAGTCTGATCCCTATTTTGCTTCCGAACTCAAGTTGTTTACTTGGATTTTCCCTTCAGCTGGTACCTCTGAACAGATGCCTGTTGACCCTGGTCCGGCTGTTACCATGCAACTACTCACAACCAGTAAGATGCACAGCAGAGTGTTTTGCTAGAGGTTGAAATATTTTCCTTCTTTTTCACAGTGATTTTTTTTAACTTAAATAGTTTTCTGTGCTTTCTTGAGAATAAGAGGTTTGGCACTTCAGGGGAAAGACTGATTATACATAGTAGCTGCTATGATAAAGGTTAATGTGAGAGAGGAGGATGTGAACACATTTATTTTCTATTTATCACATTTTTATGACACATGTATCACAAAATTAAGGTGTTTCATAAATACACTGTGTAAAAAAGGTGGATGACGCAACTCCACTTCATCCCACTGCGTAGAAATGAAGCCCAAATATTCTCAAATGCTGGCATCTTGCACATTTTGAGCTTGAGTCTGTGCAGTAGCGTTCAGGTACTGTCAGTCTCAGCTGTCAATTATGACATCCCGCCCTATTTCTAAAGCATCAAGTAACAATTTGAAACCAACCTTTTTGGAATAAAGAACACTTGAACATAAAACCTATCTACAATGTCAAAAATAATAATAAAATAACTTTGTGTAACACTTTTGTGCAGTAGTCATCTCGTCCATCTATTTATACAAAGTATGGTTTCAACACACCGGACAGTCGAACGCTGTGAGGTTTTGCACGTCTGTAAGCGATAGCATGAAGCTGAGAGTTGGGTCCCAGCGTTTCTCTGTTGCTTTCCCTGCTGCTGTCAGCCTCACTGACTCTAAGTCGCCCGGTGCTGCTATCTGGTGTGTTTCCATTAAGCTAATATGTGAAACACGAGGGCTTATCGCAGAGCCGTAACTCCTCAATTGTTATTCATTTATATGGAGTGACCTGTCAGCACTTCTGTCGGCTGCGTTTGCGAAAAACCCGCCGAGGAGAAAGGATCAAACCTGCATTTTCATGTGGTCCAGTGGAATCACAAAAGCAAATGTTTGATATTTACCTCTTATCAATTTGAAACGGTTAAATTCAAATTTTCAGTATAAAACAGCAGATTCTTCTCGTGTGATCTAATTTCTCAAAACCCATCATGCTTGAATCTCTTTTCATCAATAACCAATATAATAAATTATAAAATGTCCCATTGTTCTCAAGTATCCAACTTACAGTAATTTTTACCTTCACCAACCACTGAGCATTTCCGAGTTTTCTAATTGTGACTGGTGGGGGTGCACTTTGTGTCGTATAGTCACGGAGCGTGAAGGCGATGAAAAGTGACATTTTGAGAACAGCCACATTAACGGGGTCACAGGCGAAGAGGGATCACAGGGTCTCCGTCTGTTTGACGGGTCTGAGCCACGTGTTTAGACGTCTGCGCGGCGGAGGGGTTTCTTTCATATTCTGTGGACTGTTCACAAAAGTGTGGCCGGCACGGCAGCGGCAGGTGGTCCAACTCAACCAGAGGTGCGTTACGGGGGGGGGTACTCACGTCTCATGTGGCCGCGTGGAATCTCGACTCTGAACAGAAACACCGAGCCAACGTTCACAGTCCCAACACCTCAAACTTGGCCTCGCGCCTCCCTCCTTAACAGTTGCCTAAAGTGTCTATAGTTAGCATCTGCTATTTTAGAAACAGGCGTCCCCGTCTCAACACCCCGCCATCTCACACTTCTCTCTATTTACCCTGGAAATATTTCTGGAGAAGGCATGTGAAGTTATTTGGGAACATCTTCTGCTTTGAGGACTTTTATAAGACTTCAGGGGACATTCATCGGCAGAGCATTAAAAATATTTGTGTATGTCTTTCTCTGTGTATGAGATTTTGTTGGATTTATTACATACTTGAGATAGTTTTAATCATCGTTATTATTATGATTGAATATGTTTAAGCTGTGTGTATAAAAAGAAGTGGATTATGTGATTCGTTGAAGCCGTGTCCCCTTTACGACTCGGTGAAACGTCCCTTCTGAGACTTTTCTGCGTCACTTCTGTTGTACTTTAGGAGTCGTGGCCTGGAAACTGTGTCCTTGTCAGTGTTTGTTATTTTAGAACGACTTTGTGGCTCTGCTCTATACATCAGCTGTGAGCATCTTCTTCATTTGCCTTTGATGGATTTTGTACAGGGCATTAGGATGTCATAGCACGATCCACACCATGTTAACATTATTATGAAGTTTCAATTTAGCAGAGTATGGAGAAATACATACTTTAAAGATTTATCTGCCGAGGCCATATTCAATATATCCTGGTTTATTGCATCAGACAGAAAGTACTTCAGCAGTTGGGAAGTTAAGCTAAAATAAATTTATTTAAATAAGATAATATATATATTTTGTATTTATTCAAGGAAATAAAGCTAAACAGGTTATCTTCATGAAGATGGAAATAAACAGTTTTACCTTTTTCTTTGGTGAACAGTTGATTCACTGATGTTGTATAAAAAGCACAACATCATTCCATGAGACCATATATGTTTCTTCTGATATATTTACATTTAAAGATGTTAATTGATGACTGTGATTTAGGACAAATGTATTTTCCAGTAGCTCAAAGTTACTGGTAATTACAGTCATTAAAAGCCAGTCTTTATATGGGTGCACACAGCTGGCTGAGAGGTTCAACATCTGCACAAGAGAAGCTTCTCCCTCCCTCAAGGAGAAAAGAAGAATACGATCTGTTTAATGCAATCAGGCCGATGTCTCATTTCAAAATGTGGTGGTGATTTTCTTTTCTTGTGTAACTTATTATGTTATTTTTCAAATGGGTGATTTCCCAAAAATCACACAGTTGAACTGTCTTGTGACCGGAACACCCCATGACCCAATTGGGATTTTTCTTTGTTGATTGTGTTTTTTATTTGCACTGGTTAAAAATCACACAAGCATCTAAATAACCCTGGAAAATACTGTCAAGGTAGGGAAAGAACTTACTTGCTCACAGATAACCTATTTTTGAAGAATCTCTTCTTATATAAAACATAAAATATATACTTAAGGTTAGTAGTTTTATTTATAAAGCACATTTCATATGCAGTAGGTTCATAAAAAACATAGAGACAAAATCAAATGAAATCAATATTTAAAATCAAATAGCACAATGTAAAACAATGAGTTAAAAAGCTAAATGAAAGAGATTAAGAGATTAAAAGGCGTAAAATATTAAATAAAAAACAGGTAAAGCTGTATATGTTTTTAATTAAATTAAACAAAATTATGATTTGACCTTAGATTTTGTAAAATTGTTGAAATAAAGGCCTATGTGAAGATTTAATAATAGTTCTTTTCCTAAAGTATTTCAACCTTCACATCGGCACTGACGTACTATATGAATTGAGATCATGCAGTAGAAGTGCTCCTCCCTCCCTCCCTCCCTCTCGTCTCCCTCCCTTCCCCCCCCCCCCCCCCCCCCCCCCTCTCTCTGTCTGACAGTGTGTGATGGGAGGAGCTCCAGTGCTTTGAGTGGCCAGAGGCAGGCTGTAGTAACCTCACTGTGTCAGGGAGAGAGGGAGTGTGTGGACCTGCACACTCAGAGCTGTCATCTGCTGGAGCTTTAAACTCTGCTGGTTGTGTGGATTTTCCTCTGACACTTCCTGGACGAGGAGTCAGTCTGTGTGTGTTTGTGTGTGTTTGTGTCTGTGTGTGTGTTTCACCTTAAGGACCCTGTTTTTAGATCTGAGGGGAAGTTTTTCTGTGTCACGGCTGAGTATCACAGAGTGTGAGTATACTGCTTTTACCGACATTACACCCTCATGTTCATTAACTGGGCCTCATGAATCATTCACGTGGGCACACTGCAGCTCTGGTTACCTATTTGAGATGATGCCAGAATAATCTCTCATTCACTTCCTTGTTAGAGAATTATCAACTTGTTTTATGACTGAGCCTACGTGTGCAGTTTATTGTTAGTCTCTCTCAAAAAGGTAAAAGTGGGTGTGAGCTGACAGGAAACAGCCCTCTCTCTCCTCAGTAGGTCTTTATCGCAAGGTGAGAGCAGGGCAAGGGGGTAATTAAAAGACCCAGGCTGAGTGCAAGCTTGTGCATGTTGTTTGTGTGTGTGTATGTTGAGTCTTTATTTTGTGTACTGAATGTGTAGGAGCTACCCTCGCATTAAGAGATGCTGGACTTATTTTCTTTGGAAACCGCTATTTACCTGGGTGTGTTTGCATTTTAAGGCTTGCTGGCTTGTGTGTGTGTGTATATGTGTGTGTGTGTGTGTGTGTGTGTGTATATGTGTGTGTGAGTTTGTGTGTCTATAGTAATGAAGGGAATGAGGATGGCTCTCACTCCTTAAGCCGAGGCTGTGACTGGAAATGGGGGCCTCTTTTCCACTGATAGGAGTTAGTGAATGTGGCAGCCAGTGCACACAAACACACACACACACACACACACACACATACACACACACACACACACACACACACACATCCTTGG
This sequence comes from Pleuronectes platessa, assembly GCF_947347685.1. Classification (NCBI taxonomy): domain Eukaryota; kingdom Metazoa; phylum Chordata; class Actinopteri; order Pleuronectiformes; family Pleuronectidae; genus Pleuronectes; species Pleuronectes platessa. The sequence continues at coordinate 13,636,843 of NC_070632.1, read as the reverse complement.
CCATGCCTGCAAACTTTGTGTGAACTCAGATGAGTTTGGAAAAAGCTCATGGGCGAGAACCAGAACATAAATATCAACACAAAGTCATGGTTGTCTGTGTTTGTGGGGCTGTGATAGCTGAGCGAGAAATTGTTGTGTGTGTGTGTTTGTGGTGTGTGTGCGTGCGTGAGTGCGTGCGTGCGTGCATGCGTGTGTGTTATGACACTGGTCAGGGGTTCATGTGATTCCTGGCAGCTGGAACACAGAAGCATCAGGTGTTATTGTGGGCAACTCTAAGTTTCCCTCACCCACACGCTACTGGCAGCCCCATTGTTACTATTGCCAAACTGTTAGAGGTGTGTGGGAGGTAGATGATGGAAAATTAGGTCAGAAGTCAATGAGGAGTTCAACCTAAGAACTGTATTTGCTCTTTATGGTTACTTTTGAGTGTGTGCTGCCAAGGGCCTTTAACTTGAAAAGCTCTCAGTGTCTCTTGTGTTTTGGGAAGTAGCAAGAATATGTGAATGAAGCAACAGTCTGTTTATCTGTCTGTTAGTTAGAAGGATTACTCTTCTGGACAGAAAACCGTGAAACTAGTGGAGGGATGTGGAATGAGTCAGAAATTACATTTTGGTGTGCATCCAGAATCAAGGGACAGATCCGGTAATCTTCTTGTGCTTTGCTGCTTTCTTTAACACTAGAGGGCAGCGCAGAGTCGATCGTTTCTGAGATTCTAACAAACATAACGTCGGAGGAGGTCATGATAATTAAATTCTAACAAACTCTCAAAGTCTCTTTTAAAAAAAATCTGCCAGTGTTGAAATTTCTTCCTCGGGTCCTATTGCCGTCTCACGTAAACTATTGGCTACACTGCCCCCCAATGCTTTTTGTTGGTACTTTACGTTTTGGGGCGGTTTCTATATTTCTTGTTGATTTCTCAGAGAATAATCAATGAATCTTGATGGAAAAAAACAAAACAGGGATGTTCAGGAGACTGATATTTATGAGTGTGTGCCATTGGGTGCAGACTGGGACTGTTGGGCCTTGGCAGAACTATTCTAGTTTCATATTCACACAAAGCCACAGACGGACGCAAAATACTTTGCTTGGAATTGTTTCTGATATATTATTAGAGAAAAATCTGCATTTGATATCTTATAATAAATATTTAAGAAAACTTGCTCGATTCAAAAGATTTAGTTGTGAACATAATCCAAGATGTCTCCAACTTGACCGTGAAGTCAATTCTCAATGTATTTGCACTGGAAGCTTCAGGTTTCCACATCACACTTGTTAGGTTGCTGGACCTCAAGTAACTTCCAAAATAGTTGTGGCACCACAAAATGGTTCATGTATCTTAAACTCAGATTTAATGTGAGCACGTTTTCCCTTCAGCTGATTCATGTAAAAAACATATGATGTCAAACATGCACATGGATCACTTTGCATAGTAAAGGTCAGAAATCCAAGTCATGTCATGAGGAGGGGGAGTTTGACATTCTTACGTCCTCTCAGTGTCCCGAGAGAAAAATCTGCATTTTCTTTCGTCTCTATACGAGTTTGATGTTGCCCACGTCCATCTGATTGTGTCCAGAGTGAACTAACATGTCGGGCGGACATGTGAGATAACCCTCACAAACCAAGCTTTCACACACACACACACATATACACGTACACGCACACACAGATCCTTAGATGATCAACAAATACCAAGCAGAGCTGGAACAAACAGGAGCTTTCATGATCTTTTTCGAAAATGGTTAATTATTCCACAAGAGGGTGGAATATAATCAGCAGCGCTCTCTCGTTTGTGACAGAGCGTTTTTGTTTTACGGAGCCTCGAATGCGGAGATTCATCCGTCTGCCGCAGGAGAAAAGCCCGTCTGTGCTGACCTTGGTCGGCTGTTTTCTTTTGGTTTGATCCACAAAGAAAACAGCTGGCAGTTGCATTCTGGACACCGGCGGCCTTGACAATGAGCTGCCTGTATGATGCTGTCAGAAGAGCTTTGGCTCGTTGGTAAAGCGTGGTGCCTGTTATATCAGTCCCGCTAAATCCAGACTTCTGCACAAAATATTTTTTACAACATGGAGATAATTACTCGCTGTGGAAGCCCTGGATCTCGGTGTTGCATAGCTTGTCTGGGACGCTGGAACATTCTTTCGCAGTTTGGAAATTATATTTGATGCCGGGCAGCTCCACATAAAACTTGCTGAAAGGAATATTAGCAAAAGAGGATCAAAATTATGCCTCTGTGTAGTGAAGCAGAGGGAAGAGGGGGGGCAGCCTGTTGCAGATTACTAAATTCTGCTCAGAGCAGAAAAGACAAAGAAGAAATAAATCTCACTGTTTTATCACAGCTTAATCCCCTATGCTGCTCCCATATGCACATGTTTCCATTTTGTCAGCATATCCCAAGGGCATTTTCTCAGCATTAGGCTACTCTGATCCTTCTTCTTCATCTGTTTATACAGTCAGGTCGACGCTCTCCCTGTCATTCTGTGCATGTCTCTCTGTGTGTGAGAAAAATATTTTCCCTTTTGATTTTGAATGTACTGTTTTCTTCGCTGTCTGCTTATTGTGTCACAAATGTTATTTTAGATTTCACGACAGTCACACAAGTTTAAACAAAGGTCACTGTTTAAACCGTTAAAAGCTGTAATTTATATCGTAAGTGCATGGCTCTGAATAAGAAACACCACAGTTTGGATTGGATTAGTTATTTCTTTTCTGAAATTCAAGAGATGCTTTTAAACTTTAGCCAAAATATTTTGTGCTGTTTTCCAAGACAAGAGCTGTGCTCAATGCAGTAACACAACAGCTGGTCTCTAAAATACAGTGTTGTCTCCTCCAATTACTCTGCAGAACGGAACAATGATTCAGATACAGAAGTTATTTATGGTTTGGAAAATTCTACAGTTGGATCAACCTTCTCATATTAAGTTGCTAATAAATTAGTACAATCGTATAATTGGGAACAGAAAGTTCTTTTAAGAAAAATTACTTTTTACGGAATTTTAGCTATATTTACCACTGCCAGAAAAAAAATTCACATCCCGTGTGTCAGATGGACTGAGCTTATGTTTCTTTGACAGAATAATCTCACCACATGGTCATAAGTCATGGATTTCTTCAGTTAATGGAGCATTTTGAATCATTGAATCATAGATTGTCAAATTAAATTTTGTTTAAGCATCTCAAAGCCTCGTCCTGTATTCATGTCCAAAAAAGAGATACGTTCATTTCCAAGGATGTAACGTCACTGCCCACACACTTCCTGCTTCATTTGCGATAGTTAAGCAACACATCCACTAGAGGGCAGCGCAGAGGCAATAGTTTCAAAGAACAACAAACATTGCGTTAGTGGACTAGGTTATGGTAATGTACCAATTACTAGAGCGGCTCCATTGAAGACAACGTTGGTTCAACTCACAAACTCTCCAACTCCTCCTCAAAAAGTTATGCCAGCGTTGAGATTTCTTTCTTGTTTTCTTGATTGTTGTACTTAAACTGTTGAGCAAACTTTGGTGGTACTGCTACATTTAGTGTGTTTCGTTCATATGTGCGAGCTTTCACAAGACGTGTGCAAATACGAGCTAAATTAACACAGAGAATGGACAGATGGCTCCGTCTGTTTCCGCATATGTAACGTTAAGTATAAATGAGCTTCAAGGAATTCTTAACCCTAATGTCAAAGAAGCTGAGATCTCAAGTTTATTAGTGATCTTGGAGAAAGTATTCTAAGTTGTCTGGCTTCTGTCACAGAGCCTGTTTGTGCTGATTCAGTGAGTGAGAAAAGGGTTAACATGTGAGGCAGAAGAGGGGGGGGGCTTTGGAGTGGCCAGCCACTTGTAACCTAAAGGTTAAACACAGGCCTTCAGGGAGTCCTCTTACTGTGTAATCACTGATGGGAACTCTGCAAACATGCTTTCTGGGAGCACAGCGGGCTCCTCTGTTTATTCCCAGTCCAGCACTGTGTCACGATGTGGGAAGAGACTCACGACATGGAACGTGGCCAATATGCCTGTGACCGCTCCAGTGTCCCAGGGACCCTCACATCTGCCTCTTAACCCGAGTGAAGCCAAACACGTCACACACATGTGAAGAATGTCCGGGCCACGTCCTGTCCACGCAGAGTCTTATTTTACCTGTATACACAACCCTGTGAAAAGGCCTTGGCAGACCATGTGGAGTGTGTTTACACTTACATCAGCGCTTTCTAACGGGGCTGGTGTGTGGATCTCAAAATTGTCTTTTCAGGGTGTGTCTCCACCGGCCGCCATCGAGCACCTGTTCCTCTTGCATCTTGCATGTTTAATAATAAAGTTCTATTTTTAATCCTTGTAGCCATGTGTGAGTCTGAACTCCTGACACCGGAGATGAAGGGACGACTGTTGAGGTGTCGCATACGGCCAACGTGAAACGAGTTGTCGTTAGCGGTCGGACGTGTTTGTGCGCTCTCTGACACGAGAATGAGAGGAGGCCTGATTAATGGAATCCGCCTCCGATCGAGTCTTGTTCCGCCGCCCGTCCGTCCCTCCCTCGCCGCTGTGATTTGATATCTCTGAACATTCCAGGTTGTGCCCTTTACTCTGGTAATGGTGCCACTGACCCTTTCAGACATTCCTGCCGTAACTCTGGGATCACAGGCCTCTAATTGCCTCACTGTAAACAAGCAGTACTATCTTTTAATATTAATGTCTGATACCGTTCTTCACTAAGAGGTAGGAGTAGTGGATCTAATTTGTTTAACTGCATGAGAACGACACTTTCACACAGTTACTCTTCTCTAACCTTGGATACGAGACTGATGAAATTTGCTAAGAGATGCTGGTATTTGCTCATTTAATGCTCCGCTACGAGCCGTAAACAGGGGAGTGGGGGGCGGTGAGCATGCACCTTTTATTCCTCTCACTTTAATGCTCTGGAAGTAGAATGCAACCTGCTCCTGTTTTCTGCTCGGTGTCCTCTTTCGTGCGTGATGTAGTCCACAGCTGAAATTGTATACACTTCCTCTGGCCCGAAGGTGAAGGCTTTGTCAGATCTTTTCACGGCAGCACCGAGAAAAATCTGATTCAGGTTGGCCAAGTGTTCGGTGTGCTTGTGTGACACTGGATGAGTCAGAGTAGTACAGATTCTGAAGAGCTTGACAGGTGAACAGTGCCTGAAACTCTCCACCCGTCCCACATGTCTTTCTGATGTCGGAGCAGGGAGGCTGCTTCCAATGATTCTTGTAATTACCTGAAACCAACGATCTCACAATTAGACACACATAAGGGAACGATTGAGCACTTGTGCTGAGGCGTGAAAGTGTTTCCATCACTTTGAATGCGCACAAACAGGTGTAACACATGTGACGAGAGATTGTTGCTGTCACTGACCCCCTCCTCTTCTCTCAGAACAATCGAGTTTGGCCTTTCAGAACAGCCATGAAGTCTTTTGCCTTCAGATATGTACACTAACCACAAGGTCGGTGGTTTGAACCCAAGCGTTCTGAAGTCACCTTTGGCAAGATGCTGAACTCCAAATTCCCCCCCGATGACTGATGCCTGTGCCGCCAGTGAATGTAATAGAAAAGTGCAGCATGTAGTAGCATTGTATACATTTGTTTGTGAATGGGTGAAAGTGCCTTTGAGTGGTCGATAGGAAAGTGCTGTATAAATGCAGTCCATTTTAGCACACTAGTAGTAAAACAATATAATTTTTTTCTAGAATCTCATATGAATCCTCCTTTCCTTTGACATGGTAACATAATCTCTCTCCCTCAATGCTTCATGCCCCTAAAGTCCGAGAGATGGAAATAGAGATAGAGGAAGGGGGCTAAATGGAACAGAGACCACAGGACAGCAGCCGACTAAAAGCTTCCTGTGGCAGGAGGGAGTGTAAGGCAGACCTGGCAGACGGGCTGGCAGGGCAGATGTTTTAGGTGAGAGGCCCAGCAGATAGCACCGTCTGAATAATTCATCAGATTGGATTGAAGATGTGATATATTAAGACTCTGCACACACAAGCCATCGCAGGGCCTCTTTCAGCACTCTCTGTGCAGCACGAGTGGCTGCGAGGCTCGAGTCCACCTCCTCTGCGTTTCGAGTTTTTCTCTCTGGCAGTTTACGCACCAGAGTCTGGGCAGTCCAGGACCAGGAGACAGTTATAGATGTGCCGGCTCTGGGTCTGGCGAGGCCTCCAGACATCTGGAGGGGATGAAGCTGTTCAGCATGCAGGTGCAGTTTAAGCTCACAGGACCTAACACAGCCGATGCTTCTTTTTTTTTTTCTCCTCATTTTTTCTGCGGCGATCAGGGGCTCTAACTGGTTTATGTGACAGAAAATCACTAAATGGTTCCCAGTAGCACCGAATACATGTCGTCCTGTCCATTTCCACTTTGCCAGTCGTTTTTGCTGTTGTGTCTGTAAGGAGTCTCAGTCACTCAGGGCACGGTTTTCCATGAATCAAGGTTGAATCAAGGGCAATTGGACTCAGTTGTTTTTTTATGAGCAGTCAGACCTTGTTCGGTCAGAGGGTTATTTCATTATAACTCTGCAGAGAGACCCAGAGCTTCCCTCAACAATCAAACTTTCTCAGAGAGACACAGAACCCTCAGTGACCTTCCCGTCTTTCAGCTTCCCAAATAAACAATACAGCATGAAGCTTACTTTGTGAAATAGGGGTGTATCAATGCTGGATTTCTTGTGTTTATTTTTTGATACATGGACAAGCAGCTTATTTATTCTGTTCCTGGTCACGGATCACATCACTGACCTTACATCTTATAGTTTATAAATAAACTGATGAATCAGCCTCTTGCCCGGTGGTAACGTCAGAGCGTGAGCTTCAGAGAAGCCTCCTGGGTTGGATTCAGTGACGTCCGAACACTTAAAAATACTTGATCTTTGCTTTATGAGAGTTGAGTGTTTTCTTTAAAGCACCACTTCACTTTTTTTAACTGATGTCAGTTACGTACCATGGGTCTAGAGATGTTCCGATTCTTAGCTAGCTCTGGCTAATGCTACATTACCAGAAATAAATCTTCGCTGTTCTAAAAACGGTACTTGCTAGTGGCAGTATAGCTTAACTGCTGTTTTGGACCTGCGATTAGAAAGAAATGATATCCGGGAAAAGAAAATTGCAGTTTTATTTGTGTAGAACTCATAGTTTTAAAGATGTAGTATCATATTGGTACATAGGCTCTCATACTTGCTGATAGCTGAGGCGGCATCAGAGGCATTTCGGATGATGGCTATGAGTATTGGAACATCTCTATATGGGACTTATTTACTTATTTTTTTGTCAGTTTATAGTTGGTTGGTATAGTTGACCAGCCTGAACCCTCTGACCTGTGAAAGTAGGTGAAGATGTCTGAGGACATGTTGCGTGCTGTCTCTGTGAAGAGACTCGGGTTTCTAGTGACAGATCATTTCACCTCCATCTCTCCGTGACATCAACTCCCTCCTTCAAACATCCAGCTGTGGGGGCCGGGGGTGTTGTGTGGACCTGTCGGGACCCTGATTGCATCTCAGACTCGCTCTAGTGTGGGTTTCCACAGTGAAGAGAGAAGAACGTGAAATTCAGGGGTTCTTTTGAAGTTCAAAATGTCATCGTATTTTACGACTTGTGCTTAAAACCGTCAATGCAACTTTATTTAAAGTTTGTCTTTGTGGTAATTTTTTCAGATATTACATTTATTAAGAATGATGTCATTTATACCAATTGCACAGCGATTAAAAAATCATGTGATATAGGATATCTGCCCGTATACCTGCTGCCAAGCACGCTGAACTCTGTCATCTGATAGGTTGCTAATCCCCTTATTATGCTTGTCTTGTTAAATAGAACAGTCAGTCAGCCATTAAATCATCCAGCCCAGGGATCAGAATGGGCCCCACAATTTTGCAGGAATACAAAAAAAGGGCACAGGGGAAAAACTGAAGTATAAAGATATAGAATTGGACCAAAAGCTTTACAAATTTGTCCATAGAGGGAATTCATTAGCAGGACCTACAGGGTGAGTGACAAGGACTCATCTCCCCTGTATGGTTTACCAGATACGCTGCCCCCGTAGGTCATATCTGGTCGTCTAGGATGTTGGACGTGAATGACTGGAATTTACCCCGAATATCAGCGTCTAAAGGATTCATAGGATGGCTCGCATGGCTGGGATACCAGGGCCTAAGTGTCTCCTGAGGACTTGGATTGAGGAATTTGCAGCCAGCTATTGATCTGTACTAAGGGAGGTCACTGCGTGTGGGGGGCAGCTGCCCCACTTTCAGACCCCACATAAAGAGGACAGCCTCCCCCCACTGAGACATTTCTTTATCTGACAAATAGAGAAGTCGAATAAAGAGAGATCGACTTCAGCTTGATATCAACATATAAGACATATTGAGGATTGAATCCAGAGATGAGAAATGAACAAACCAGGACAACGGCAGGCATAAGGAAACTGAGCGTCAGCAACATTTCTGTTTCCTCAGGATCAGTTGTTCAGCATTTGTATACTCTGCCTTGTGAACTTGATTTAGAGAGTACCACACAGTCTCTGTTAACAGACTCTGAAATTCCCTCATTGTTCACAGAGCTCTGCTTCTTTCTATCCCTCAAAAGATGTCTCATACCTTATTGACTTTAATGTGATTAAAAGGAAAAGAAGTGTGCATTAAGTAAATAGCATTTAGGAGTTTTGTATACTTTAAATTTGAAGGAATATACAAATTAACAAGCAACGTTTTAAACATGTCCAAACATTTAGAGATGTTCTGATACCGATACCAGCAGAAGAAATTCCTCCCATACTGCAGATACTGAATGAATCTACATACCGATCAGATACCATGTATTCAAAATATTTTAGATTTGCCACTTCTTCTTTGCTGCAGCAAGAATGTTGTTTTAAGCGTTTTAAAAGAAGTAACTGTTGTATATTCCGAGATTTATTTATATTTGTGTTGTTCAATTATGACTGTTGAGCTGGATAATATATTATACACAAAGTCCAGGTATCAGAATTGGTGAAGAGAAAAATGGTTTCCGATCATCACTACGTATTAAAAAATGTAAATCAAAATTACTTTGCACACAACTGGATAGATGTCATTTTAAATTGACTGGATAAACGTGAACCTGATTTCACCTGATTGGATGAGTGCGTCGCTCGCTTCGCTGTCATTGAGCTTTGGGGTTAAAAAAACAAACATGACAACTGCCTTGAAACCTCAATTTCTTCTTTAATTAACTGACAAAATCACTTTCAGAATATAGAGCATTGTGTTGCACTGTGTTGCACCTTGTTTCAACAGCCGCTCACAAGGTTTAAGTGGTTTCAAGAGGCAGTAAAATGCATCATCAACATCAGCTAATCTACACCCAGACTGTTGACGATAGCTTCCAGAGGAACATCTCATTGTGTAATTTGTTTTTTAATCACTTGGTCATTTGACAGAAAGTCAGTGGATTACATTTTGATAAGTGCAGAGTTAGTGCAGATAGACGTGCACCAGTCTGTGTGAACAAAGCTCTGAAGTCCATGTGTGGACGTGCAGCGTGTCATCGACTGGTTTTATCCCAAGGGATGTGTCTCGCAGAAAAACTCTCGGTCTGTGTTGAGGGCGGGGCCGCGGTCTTTTGGACGCCGATGGCCGCGTGGAGAAGCTGACGTTCTGAGCCTTTTATCTGTCTCACACAGTGATGGATGTGTTCAGCTCTTTACCCAGTGGCCCATAGCCTGAGCGTCTGTCTAAGACTCTGTAAGCGACTGGAATGCGTGTAGCTTCTCGCTGTGGACATCAAGGGAGAACGTCCACGCCGCTTTGTTTAAAGACTTCTTCATGGATGCCACACCAGCCTAATCAATTTCAAAGAGGATACATATTTTGGGCCATTGTTGGTGATTGAATGGTCCATGAATTGGGCGCAAATATTAATGCAAGTACATGACCAGTTTTATTTATGATGACATATTTTGAGATCCTCTCTGCTGCTGGTACCTATTGACCAAAGACTTTATAAGCTACGCATAATATTAATCTTAACTGTTATTCAACCAGAAGGGATATTTTTTATGTTTTTATTCAGCACATATGTTAAAAGCCCTCTTCCTATCACTTCAAATCTATAGTTTTTGCACATTAAAATACTATAACAACGTTAATGTGTAATATACACAGTATTTACACAATAGCATGTTAAAAAGCAAATGAAAATATTTGTAACAACAAACTCAACTTACTGTAGTTGTGTATTGTCGACTTACAGTGCCTTGCATAAGTATTCACCCCCCTTGGACTTTTTCCCGTTATGTACTGTTACTAACTGGAATTCAAATAGACTTAAATAAACTTTTTCCCGTTTGATCAACAAAACATGCATAGTACTTTGGAGGTGCAAAATAAATTTTATTGTGACACAAACAATAATGAGAACAAAAAAGTTGACATCTGTTGGGTGCATAAGTATTCACCCCCCTGTGTCAATACTTGGTAGAACCCCCTTTCGCTGCAATTACAGCTGCAAGTCTTTAGGGTATGTCTCTACCAGCTTTGCACTTCTAGAGATGGAAAGGTTTGTCCATTCTTCTTGGCAAAAAAGATGAAGCTCAGTCAGATTGGATGGAGACCGTCTGTGAACCGCAATCTTCAAGTCTTGCCATAGATTCTCTATTGGATTGAGGTCTGGGCTTTGACTGGGCCATTTTAAGACATTGACATTCTTTAATCCAAACCATTCCTTTGTAGCTCTGGCTGTATGTTTAGGGTCATTGTCCTGCTGGAAGATGAACCTCCGCCCCAGTCTCAAGTCTTTTGCAGACTGCATCAGATTTTCTTCAAGGATTTCCCTGTATTTGGCTCCATCCATCTTTCCCTCTATTCTGACCAGTTTCCCTGTACCTGCTGAAGAGAAGCATCCCCACAGCATGATGCTACCACCACCATGTTTCACTGTTGGGATGGTGTGCTCAGGGTGATGGGCAGTGTTGGGTTTTCGCCACACATAGCGTTTTGCATTGAGGCCAAGAAGTTCAATTTTGGTCTCATCTGACCAGAGCACCTTCTTCCACATGTTTGCTGTGTCTCCCACATGGCTTCTGGCAAACTCCAAACGGGATTTTTTATGGATCCCTTTCAACAATGGCTTTCTTCTTGCCACTCTTCCATAAAGGCCAGATTTGTGGAGTAGACGACTAATAGTTGTCCTGTGGACAGATTCTCCCACCTCAGCTGTAGATCTCTGCAACTCCTCCAGAGTAACCATGGGCCTCCTGGTTGCTTCTCTGATTCATTTTCTCCTTGTCCGACTCTTCAGTTTGGGTGGACGGCCTCCTCTTGGTAGGTTTGCGGTTGTGCCATATTCTTTCCATTTTCTTATGATGGATTTTATGGTGCTCAGAGAGATGTTCAAAGCTCTGGATATTTTTTTATAACCTAACCCTGCTTCATATTTCTCCACAACTTTATCCCTGACCTGTTTGGTGAGCTCCTTGGTCTTCATGATGCTGTTTGTTCAGTAATGATCTCCAACAAACTCTGAGTCCGTCACAGAACAGGTGTATTTATACTGAGATTAAATTGCAGACAGGTGGACCCTATTTACTAATTATGTGACTTGCAAATGTGACTTGTGAATGCAATTGGTCGCACCAGATCTTTGTTAGGGGTTTCACAGTAAAGGGGGTGAATACATATGCACTCAACACTTTTCAGATTTTTATTTGTAAATAATTGTGAAATCCATGTAATATTTCCCCCCACTTCCAAATGATGCACTATTTTGTGTTGGTCCATTACATAAACTCACGATGAAATACATTTTAATCTGTGGTTATACCATGACAAAATGTAGAAAAGTCCAAAGGGGGTGAATACTTATGCAAGGCACTGTATCTGTAGAAGAAATCAAGTCAATGAGTTTAAACCACCAGTGTGGAGATAAAGCACCTGACGTCAGCAGTGTGTTATCAGCACTCGCTCCTATCAGGGTCAATATTTCACTGTGAAGTGCACACGTGTAGACGAGGAGAATGAGAGGGAGTGTTTCAGCCGGTCTGACCTACTTACAGCCACCAGGGCAGGAGCTGCTCCTCACCTGTGTCTGCCAGATGTCAGGACCCCTCGTAAAAACACAGGCCCTCAGTATCTAACAGAGGGCACTGAACAATATTATGCACTGTACATTTAGTGTCTGTGCTCTCGTCAGACTTTCTTTGGCTGGTCCAAACTATGAGGTAACTTCAGTATGTGACACTAAAACATTGCTCAGTTTCCACTGATCGTGGTTTCTGAAACCAAGAGTGTGTGAGCTGTAATTGAGTGAAGTCAGCACCAGGTCTGGGGTCAGCCTACCAGAGTTCACACAAGTTCACTCTTAATTAGAAGGGTGCTCAGAGAGTGCTTACCTTCACCAAGGCTAACACACATCTTACCATCTTGAAGAAAGTAAATAAACATGACTGGATCCTTCTGTTTACCCAGATCAACCGCCTAATTGGATGGGTCATTCCTTGATCTATGTCTAACCCTTGCACATCTTTTCATTGAAATCAGCTCTGTAGTTTTTGAATAATCCTGCTGACAGACAAACGAACAATAATGAAAACATAAAAAAGCAGTTTTCCATTCCTTGATAAATAAAACTCCCCCAAACTAAATATTATAGCCATTGTGTATGTAAATGTAGTATTATGTATTATACATGTTATTAATAGCTCTTGTTTCAAACTTATTTGGGACGAGGATTAGAAAAGTAAATTTACCCAAACCGAGCAGTTTGACAAGTGTTTAAAGCCAGTAGCCAGTAGTCAGTAGACAGAGCTTTCCAACAGTTTAAGGAGAGATACAGATGAAAAGACAAATTAAAGCGAGATTGACCAATAACTGAATAATGGCCTGTTTAAATTGATTGCCGGCTTATTGTATAAAAGGTGAACAAATACTGAAGGTGTTCCCCTCTTCAGTGGAGGGTGTGACAACAGAAGAAAAGAAATGGGTCATTTGTGCAGGATCCACAGAAAAGGCTGCCTCTGAAGAGTGGATCAGCTTACACTGGATTGCTCCAAACTGAAAAGGGAGCGGAGAGAAAGGAAAAGTACCAACTCCTGCCAATTTCTCCTCAATCCGTCAGTGTGCGTCGCGTTTAATGACATCACATGAGCAGTTTTAATCCAGGTTTATTCCCAGTCTGATGTGTTGTGACAGGGAGATCTGGTGCCGGGAAATAAAAGGCACAAAGCCAACAGCGGCAAATGACTCTCAGTCACACGGTGGTAAAGATCTCATTGAAGGTGGTATTTGTCTGCTGCGATTAGTTTCTCTCAGGTGAACTCCGTCTCTGCACGAAAACTCATTTAGAAATTAAAAGTTTAATGAGGAAACGTGTGTCCTTGCCCTTTCAATATTTTAATGCACTTTTCAGTCTGTCGCCGAGCCCCTGCTGCTGCTCCTCTTTCTCACACTCGGGCCTTGATAGTGATAGCAGGCCCAGCGACAGACCTCGCTCTGCCACTTTACATGTCATCAGCTGCCAGCCTCTGCTGGCGCCACATCTGCTATGGAAATTTTGCGCAATAGGGGGAAATGGAAAGAAATGGAATATCGTTTTTGGGAATATTTTCACTCCAGAGACGGGGTGTAGAATCCTTGTGTAGCTTTCAAAAGGCAGAGGTGATGAAATATGCTCATCCACTTTCACAGTCATGCCCTCATCTATCAATACGTTCTTAATATCTTCAAATGTGGGATGATTTATAGGATGTCATCACCGTGTTAAAATTCAAAACCTCTGACCGTGTGTCAAAGGCCTCAGAACTTGATGAATTCATCTCCCTCTGAGCCTGAAGTTCAAAATGTTCCCTCTCTCTGTTCAATGGTTTAATAAGGTTTTAATTAAGCAATTAAAAGTCTTTAGAATAACATATGGTCATAATTACTGCAGTATGGTTCACTCAGGGATGAATGAGCCATTAATTACTCTTAGCTGGTCCTGGGGATTGGACTTAAAGTGGAGTCGAGAAGGAGCGAGCACTTCTTCAGACTCCCCAGGAAACTAATCAGATGTACAGACTGGTGGACTTTTATTCACGGGGGGAAACGGGTTCGAGTTACGTTTTGAGGGTCATCTGCAAAAAATGTTCATCTTCACAAAGTTATTCCAGACGCTTCACTTTGCGACTCCTTGATAGCGTTGATGTGACAGTGTTAAAGTGCTGGTATCGTTAGATAAGGGTTCAGTGTCCATGTCTGAGAATAGTGAATAATAATGTTAATGCATAATGAATAATGTTGGATTATTATTTCTTAAAGTATAGGGTAGTATTTCTTATTCCATGGGCTCCATGTCTGAGCCTGTTTTTGAGTTGGTCCCAACATAAAATCAAAAAGCAACGTTACAAAAAAGAAATAGAAATATCAAAAAACAACTTAGAGCCAGGAATAGGCAGAAAAGAAAAAAGGCCTAGTGTAAAACTTCAAGTCTTAATTACATTTCTATTTCAAAAGGGTTTAAAAAAAGTCATTTCTCAGTATTGGAATTTATTTTTACTCCATTATATTGGTATCAGCCCTCAAAAATCCATATTGGTCGGGCTCTAATTTGTGATAGTAAATTTAGAATTTGATTACCATGGTTAGAGTAGGATCTTTGAGGTGTTTGGCTCAGTCCTAGGAGGAGGAGAAGTAGAATGACCTTACAGTATGTGCGGGACAGCATTGTTTCAGCACTGAGGTGAGTCAGCGTCTCTGTCCATATGTGCCGGCGTGCTCCGGCATTAGAGCCTCTCCTGACAGATGATGTCCGCCACGTCTCACATCTGCTTCCTCGCACATCCTTCAGGGTTTGGAGGTGTCGAGGGGGCAGAGAGGGGAGGCCCCCCCGATCACAGTATACGCCGCAATGCTATTTATAATACTCAGTCTTCTAAGTAGTGCTGTCATTGGTCAGTCTCCCCCTGTCAGTGATATACGGTCATCCTTTTAGATGTATTACAGGAAGGGGCTGGTAACAAGTGCTGGGAATGTCCCTGTCTGGTTAAATATAAAACTGATTTCCTCTTTTTCTACATTATCTGCTGCCACGTGGATGGGAAGTGCCCATACATTTTTATGGCTAAGTTTTATACCACTTTATGATACAAGCTAAGTATATTCTGTAACCTTTCAGTTTCACAAACATTTCAGTTTCATCCAAGTGTTTATCACTTCAATTGGTTTCTAGCACAGCTTCTCACTGCTCGACTAATGGTCTCTTCCCACTCATATCATTTTGTTCTCTGCATGGACTGCCAAACATTTGTTGTTTCTTAAATGGATAAGGGGATGATGGGCTCAACTCTCTTTGTGCAGCTTATTTACCAAATCCAAATGCACACGACATTTCCCTTTTTACACAGGATGTTGGGAACATCCTTTGCTCCTGTTTGTTTGTTTGTTGTTGGTTTGTATGTTTGTTTTCATTCTAGTTCATTCTAATATAAAGACACTGTTGAAGAGCAGCAAAGAACAATGTTTCTTGCTGAGACAAGACATGATTATCAGTAACTTGAAGTGTATTTCTTCTCTTGCGATCCCTCTATCCATCCATTATCTACACCGCTTATCCATTGAGGGTCGCAGGGGCGGAGCTGAGGCCAATCTCAGCTGTCATTGGGCGAGAGATGCTTTGTTTTATGTACTTAATTGCCTGGTTGGATACAGATCAGTTCTCTATCAATTGAATATATACTGAGTTCATAAATCACAAAGAAATTCCCATGAATTATTATCAAAGCCGTGTTTCCAAGGATTAAACAAATGTATGTAAATAATTAGTGTTCACCTCGTCTTAAGAGTATAGCTTAATTGTGTCCCCCCCCCCCCCCCTCCCACACTAATAAAAAACAAACATTTGCCGTTAGTTAGACCATCAGTGTTTTATAATCTGCCATGAAACTTTTACGTACAAAATAATTATGTCAAACCGATAAGGCTGATGTGTGGCTGCAGGGGATGGAGAGAGGAACTGTAGAGATTTAAGAGGAGCTCATCGACAGAGAGAGGGATGGCAGAGTATCATCCACGGCCCGAGCACACTATCACGTCTGTGTGGGGAGTGAAAGGGATGATTCAGTTTATGCATCATGTAGGAGAGAGCAGTGAAGTGCAGAGTTGCATATAGATTTCCGGGCTGTCAGAGGGGCCCTTGTTCTCTCACTCTCGCTGAGTCGAGCTCCTCGCTTGGATTGAGCTGGATGCATGCAGGACTCATTTTTTTTTTCTTTGCCCCAACTGTCACACAAACCCAGAATTAATGTTAACTTTGCTGCTTGGCGGTCAAGTGTTGTCTCACTTTGAAAGGATTCACACAAAGGACGCTAATGATGCCTACGGATGCACCTTCTCGTCGGTAGCATGCCGAAGTCTGGGAGGGGGCAATGTGACCTCGCCCGGAGTTTTAAAAGCAGAAGCTTATTATGATAACTAGAGAGCCACAGTCCCTCTGCTGAAGGCTGAGATCCCTCGAAGCCTGAACAGTCTTTCCTTTTTCCTTTTTATAGCTTTGGTTTAAAACACATTTTTATTATTTGGATCTTTTAGCACTGCTAGTGACTTCCTTCTAATTTGGAAAGACTTTTCCATTCAAGGACAGCATGGTGTTACAGTGGTTGGCACCTCACAGTGAGAAGGTTCCCAGTTTGAATCCCGCTTTGGCCAGGGTCTTTCTGTGTGGAACATGTTTTCCCCATGTTGGTTTCCACCAGGTACTCAGGGTTCCTCTAACTGTCCAAAGAAATGCAGATTGGGGATTAGTTTTATTGACTGTTGCTGTGAGTGGCTGTCTGTCTCTGTACGTTGGCCCTGTAATACACTGGTGACCTATTCACGGTCTATCCCGCCTCCCGCCTAATATCAGCTGGGATTGGCTCCAGCTGCATTGCAATCCTCAAAGAATAAGCAGTGAAGATACTGAATGGATGGACCTTGAGTCAAACAATGTACCTCAGAAGAAAACTAAATTTGTCCTTTGCTTCACTAAGTTTTCATTCCTCAACAGAGTACGTCTACCTGTATTCCGCCTATCCATGTCTCGTGGGTCTCCGCTGCTGTTGAAATAACCCTCCTTTGTGTCTTGTTCTCCGGCCTTCATCAAAGCCTTCCTGCTCCTCCAAATGTCATCCGCCCGGCTCCGATTTGGAGATGTCTGTGTTTGCAGCAGACGTCAGACTGCTTATTGACTAAGAGTCAGGAGCCCCCTTGATAGAAACCAGGAATAGCTTCACTTGCTGGCTTTTGCTATTGATTGCCATATACCCCACATGAAACTGAGCCTCTTGTTGGTTGCAGTTAATGAGGAGCTCCCTGTGGCAACTGTAATGGAGCATTTTCAGCTGGAAGTGGGAAGTCTGTATTGAGTTTCCCCTCATGTCTCACTACGTTCAGTTAATCAGCATCAGTGAATTGCCCCATAACTCCATTACTGGTATAAGAGTTGTCTTGTGGCTGTTTTCAGTTGTGTTCTTAAAGTTTGTTGGAGCAGTTGTGGATAAACAGTTTGACCGGTGGCAACTCATACATGGCAAACTTAAAGGTTAATAACTGTGATCTGTAATGAGCTGATCACAGCTGAACAGCCGGCCTGTGTTAATGTGCTTGTTTCCTTTGGCTCTGGACTCCTCCATCCTCACCACAACAGAGAGCAGGCAGAACTGGAGCCCGCTAGGACCTGTGGGAATCCAAACATTTCACAGTATCATTGTTTATAATGTATACACACCAGTCCTCAGCACTCAGTAATATGAAAACAGGAGTTCAACCGAGGAAAGCTTTGGCCAGAAACTCCTGTAATTCCTGTAATATGAGCTGTTGATAGGATTTAACCTTAAACTAACATGTCCAAGAAGGTGCTTCATTCTTTTCTGTCCTGTGCAGATAACAACACAGCAGGTACATGCGGTTCAAATACAGGAGATTCTTGAGTCTAAGCTTGTTTGCCAGTAGATGACCCTATCAAATTGACCTGATGTGAGCTTTGAGCACAGAGTCACTCAGTTACGACTCTGTTGATGATCACCAGTGATATCACTTACACCTCTGAACAGAAACCAAAAGAATCACGATACAACCTGAGATGGTAGCGTGAAGTGAGAAGGTGAACTTTGGCCCCACTGTACTGCTAATCAGTTTTTTATGATCCATAACAACACCCTCAACTAAAATGATGAACATGATATACGATAACATGATATTTGAAAAACCTCAGCATGTTAATGTTGGCATTAGGAGCATACTAGAATGCTGATATTAGCATTTAACCTCAAAACAGTAAAAACAATGCATAATTTGACTGAATGTTGTTTCTTCTCTCTTCACAGACTTGAGGTGAGACGCTGCAGTGTTCTTTTGTCCATGGAGGCTGTTCGGTGGAGGCCGTCCGTCTTGTGCTGAGGTCACAGATCATCATTTCACGAGTGTCCTGACTTCACAACAGTGCATCAGTCTTCCATTCAAGGAGCCCGGTGCTGCAGCGAGACAGAGAGGGGGGGGAGAAAAATAAACACAGGTTTAAAAAAAAAAAAGACACTCTTCATGAATCCCCCAAAACCCTGAAAGGCAGACAGTGTGAGTTGGCTGGCAGTCTTAGAGGAGGCAATGGGGTGGACACTGAGTATGGCTCGGCTCTGTCTCCCAGCCTACACTGTGCTGCTGGTTGGCTGCTTTCATACGGCTGTCACAGAAAATGATGTCACTCCACGCCTCACCTTCTCCTACAGTAAGTTTTTTATCAACTTCTTGCACGATACTGCAGCGATGCATAACCCCCTCATGTATGCATCACCTTTGACAAGAGGTAGCAAACTCACTGGGCTGTTTGGAGCCATTGAAGGATGACGTGTGCTTTGCTCCACTTTGTGATTTTCCTTTGTTTGATCCTTTTTCATGAAGGCTCAAACCAACTCTTGGCAAACTGTTAATAAACAATCAGGGCTGTTACTCCCCACGCTTTGTGTAGTAAAGATGAGAAATATCATGCTCATATCAAGGTTCATGGTTTTAATTTGGGTTGAAAGGTTTAAATGCTCCATTGTTCAGAAAAAACATCACTTTCTTCTCGCTGCTGCTCCTCCCATCAGCCTCTGTCTGAAACACTTGTTTTCTTCTTCTTCGTTTGGTTTATTGACGGGTGGCAACCAACGTCAATAAACCAATTTACACGGTCACCCTGATACACAGAATTCATTTTCTTTTAGTTAACACTTTGGAAAGCATTTGTAAAAACATTTGTGACTGAAAACGCTGTTTGTGTGTTTACAAAAGTCCCAAACGATGTTTTGCATTATCCATATTAATGTGTTATTGTGTTAGTTAATCTTTTATCTCATAGTTCCTGATTGTAACACAGAGGTGATTGTGTAATCCCCGGTGGTGCCCTTGTTTATTAACTCTGTCCACTGGGGGGGGGAAATCAATACACTTCATATGTGTTCATTGTGAGAGCTAAAAGGATTTTGATGGGGGAAATTGTATTTCTTTTCTTTACGACTACGGTTTAAAATCCATGTAAATCTTCCCTGTGAATGGCAGCTACCATCAGCGCGGCTGGGAGTACCTACAGGTCAGATGTAATTACAAGATGAACAGGCCTATTGTGCTGCAGCGCCGCCGGGGAAGTCCGACGTCGTCTCACAAGGGCTGAGCTATTGCTCTTCTATAATCTGGATTTCTATTTGCGTGCTGGAAGTCTTACCATGCAGACATATCGGAAACACCACAAACAGCCTTGTCATATTCCACTCTTCTAAAATATCATTGCTGGATATTGCTGGATTTGTGGTGGATTTCTGTCCAGCATGGTCTGTTCATACCTGTGCCAAGCAGTAACCTCATCATTCAAATGTAATCATTTGAATGATGTTCACTTAAACTTGAGATGACAAGTTGGATTTAAACAGTTACTGTGTCTTATTGTTAAAAAAAAAAGATGGATTATGGGATTAATGCGGGCTTTCGGTGATTGAGCTGTGGTTTGTGACTCTCATTCAGCCGTTGCTACAGTCTTACTCATTATGCTGATAGATGCCTCTTAATAATCTATCAGAGAAGTGGATGAAATTTCCCGTAAGTGGGTTATTCTGAGCGGCTCGGCCATCTTGCCTGTCAGAGCCTGTACCTTCTCCCACTTGTAAGACCTCTATATACAATGCTATATACCCACAGGTAATATCTCACCTGCCAGGCCTTGACAAAGCCCGCAGCTCGGCCCCCGCCGGAGCATTTCACAACAGCACACATCATTAATCACTCAGTGAAAAGACGCTTCACACTTCTCCCTGTTTTGATGGAGAGATTTGCTTTCAGGGCGTAAAGCCAATGTTGAAACACCACCATGAAACACGCAGAACCCCCATGTCACAAGCCCGCTGTTGTGTATATATACGCTGTGCATTCAGTATAGCTGAGGCACAGCGGGGCAGCTTGTCTGTTTTTCGTCACATAATTAGAGCTAACCCGTATCCTCTGTCATCAGCTAGTTCTCTACGAGCATTTATGCCGCAGCCACATTGATAAGCTCTGACCTCTGCACGGGGGGTCATGCAGGAAATAACCCGGCTTTAAAAACAGGGATGGTTACGACGCCCATAAAACCTAACAAGGAGCATTTTTATCAGGTCATCCTGGCCTCTATCTCCACATGGCTGAAGTTGAGTCTGAGGCTCCACCCATATGTTTTCTTTTGAAAACAGAATTTTCAAACTAAAGCTACCCCTGTTCACATGAGCGTTTTGGCTACAAATCAGTTTTAAGGCCATGTCATTACTCAAGCACACACACAAACTGGAATCAATCAAATAATAACTTGTCTTCTAAGCACTCCAGCAGTTCTCTGTTTCTGCCCGTCCAGACTTAAATGCATCCAAGGTGAAACTAAAACGGTTTCCGGTAGCTTTTCCAAACTTTTCCGTTTTAAGGAGATTTTCAAGGAGATCTATAAAAGACTGAAGAGGATGGTGTTAAAAAAGACTTGTTTTTAGTCGGTGGATTGTGACAAAAGAGGAGAAAAAATACAAGCTGTAACCACCTGATCAAGTGGAGCTGAGGCCCGGTGACACACGCTGTCTCGCTGTGGTGATGTCAGTTCTGCTACACTGACGTTTTCCAGCCTCCCGCAGAGGAGCTTTGTCATTTTGTGTTTATAGTATCAAAGCAGAGTGGAGAGCTGCAGGGCTCAGAGACCTGAACTTTATACGGCACAAACTGTCTGCTCTCATCTTGGTTTCTGGTCCTCAATGTCCTATCCGGGTGCCACTCAGCTTGACGGGCTGCGTGCTTGTAGGCGGACCAGAACCCTGCCCTGCCTGCATGGCTGCTCCACATCCGGTAACATTCTCACCGAGCAACTACCCCTCCGCTTTGCTCCCACCCTGTCTCGCTCCCTCTCTGTGTCCCCTGGTCCCCGGCTCTGCCTTAATGAAGAGGGTAATCTGCCATGAATAATGAATGGGGATTTGTATGTGTTATGGTGTGAACACTTGTCTGGTTCTCATTATGCGCCTATCAGGACGGATCATGGGTTCAGGGAGTGGGGTCTGCATCTGCTTTTCTCTGCTCTTTTGTTCCAGGCTTTAATGCAAACCATGCTGAACGGCTTAGTGTGTTGGAACGCTATTTAAAGGCACACCTATAAGCCAGTTATGTTGCCCGTCTCCGCCTGTTGATCTGCTCAGCCCTCTGTTCGACATCATGCGACAGTCATGCTTTAATTTTGTGTAGCCGCCGTGCCCACAGCCACAGTGAGAGTGAAGCGTTTCAATTATTTAAAAGCTGTCATGTCGAGACCATTTGAATCAGCTACCCCCAAGTAATTCAGAATGACAGTGGTGTCAAGTGAGATAAAGGTTTTTCAATGCTGCGCTGGTGCCACACAGCTGAACAGCAGTTTTTAATGTGAAGGCTTAAACATGCTTCACTTGATCTCAGTCCACCACTGAGGGAAGATATGTGAAAAGTAATGAGGATGAAACTATTACTTTCATAATGACTGATCGTGTATTTTCATTAGTGGCAATTAGAGCTCAATGAAAATTAACAGAGCCCAAAAGGATTTTGTAAAAATTCTAATTTTGATCAATCAACAGGAAATGATATGATACTATATGAAATGTAAATCAAAATGAAAAATGTTTTTTTTAAATGCTTTAAAATTGTATGTATTTCTTTGTCTTATAAAATTAAAAATTCAATATTTTTAGATGTTCAATTGTTCGAATGGCTTATCAGTGCCTCTGATTATATTTCATTTCCTTTTTAATTTCTAATCCTAATTTCTTCTTCTGCAGAGGATCATTAAATTTAAGTAGATGAAGTTTTACTTACAATGCTCTTAAAAGGGGAAAAAAAACATTTGACAACCTCATTTTTATTTCATAGATTTCCCCGGATTCAATAGTTTGTGATTTTTCTGAATTCAAACAAGCACCAGTGACAGATTTTGTGATGCTGTAATACTCAGTAATGGATTATGTGTGTATAAGACTGATCAGTGTCCATCTCAGTGACTGTTTTCTTTACATCCTGAAAAGTCAGATCATTGATCCTGATATCGCTGATGTTTACGACACTCGCTCGGTCCAGTCCTCTGGGGAGCGAGGAGATAAATCAAACTCAACAGACCCAATAAAAACACTGTCACTGCTTCACTTGTTCAATTTCAAGGTGTAGTGAGGACACTGTGACTGTGTCTGCTCCTCCTGTAAATACACAGGTAACCTAGCATCAAGCTGATCCAGTTTGAAACGTGTCACCACTTCATGTACACTCTCTGAGGTCTTGATACCTCAGCCCTGTTTACACTGAGGGAGGAGGTCATGGTGTGTTCCTGATGATCCAGCAGCTGGTTTACATTATTATGGCTGATCCAGGGTCAGGTTTGTTGCTCCCTGACCAACAGATTGCCCTGTCAACGTTTTCCATGGGAAAAATATCTTTCAGGAGGAGTTAAGGTGCAGGCTCTTTAACAAAGTACAGGTCCATAGATAAGGGGGGAAAGTGTTTTATTTAAAGATATACTGCACTGTTAAATATGTTTTTTGAGCTGTAAACCGAATAATATGACAAATTTTATAAAAAATCTGAATTACATGGGATGAACGTGGCTCATCACTCCACTTGGTGTTTGAAACAGCTTGGACCTTGCAAAACCTATGCTAAAATAGTCAACCCTCTACGACGTGTCTACATCATGATGTTGACAGGTCAATTATCAGATTGGAGAAATGCTGTTTATAGACAATATGTGGTCTGTTCTTATTCCAGTTGTGTAGCGTTATCTATAACACAAGTTCTCTAAAGGAGACAGTGAATCTGCATCGCCCGCGAACACTGGGTAAAGGAAATTATATGTTGGATGGCCGTCTGTCGCCTCCTCAGTCCTCTGCTCAGTTTTTAGCTTTTTTCAAAATCACCCACTGGTGGAGTAAGGCTCAGAGCTGGTGGTGTAGTTACACTTTAAACGTTAACATTACGTTAATTAGCTTGGGTACACTAATTAGGTTTACCACCTACGAGCCTGTTAAATCTCTTCCCTGCCCCTGCACTTTACCTCTAAACTTTACTATCTCTTCAGCTTTTAAAAAAAATGACTCTCCAGCCTCTTTTCCTCTAAGCTGTGTTTGAGATTTCCACCAATCACAGCGTCAGCGTGACGCAGCGGAGACAATATCCTGCTAACAAGATGAAGCTCCACACGTTACCAATACAAACAGCAGGCTCACAGCTTGCCTAATGAATCTCCTGGTGAATTGACCCTCTCGGCCTGTTGTCTTGATGCATGCCAGATGCTTTAGTCTCTGTCCTTCAGCTTCCCAGGTCCTCTCTCCCACACAATTACCCATTCAGCAGCAGCAGCAGCAGCAGCAGCAGCTCTTAATAGCTAGTTTAAAATTACTGGGGGATAATTTCGTCAGGCCTCCAGTGTGGCCTGCTCTGTCTCTGATGTCACCAGACAGTTTGGTGAGAGCTCTGGTTGTTGCTCTCTTACAGGGACTCCCTTTGGCACGTCGGCATCCTGTGGCTGCGGCCATAGCTTCACTCTCAACAGCGGCTTTAAATCACTTCTTCTTAAAGCAATTGGATTCACGAGGGTTCATCCCGAGTAAAGTCCCTGAACAAAGTACATTAAGCAGATGAAGATAAAGAGATTTGTGCCTGTTGTCTTTTTGTTCAGCCAGAGTAGATTCTTTCCTCTTGTATTGTGATCTTCACAAGGTTTATTTTCTTATGCTGACGTGTCCTGGTTACGACTGTAGATCCTCGTCGTCTTTGACAAACTGATTTCCGTGTCCTTGCTCGGGCTTTCCCACCTGACACCATCTGTTTATCAGATGAGTAAAGATTCCTTCCTGTATGATGGTGCCAGCACGTTACTTCCTTTTAATTATGGAGGAGTCAGGATAAACAATGGGTGCTGAGTACTCTTGAAATATTTTTTCTATGTTTAGAACGGCATAAAACTATTGTGTCATATAACTTATTTTTTGCAGGTTTTTACCTAAACATTTTTAATATTTTCTGCTTCTTGCTTCTACAAGAAATGTTACTGTTTTAAAGGTCCAGTGTGTAATATATGGGTAAAGGATTTATTGTCAGAAATTGAATGTAAACTAATCCTAGTGATGTTTTCACTAGGACCTTTTTATTATAATACTTTATAGTTACAACGGGAGCTAATGGGAACTAAGGAGGCCGCCATGTTTTTTACTGTCATCCAAACATGACAAACCAAACACCTTTTGAGTTTGAACAATTGAAGCATACCACAGGTTCTCTTTTGTGTTGGGGGAAGGGGTATTCAGCTGCAACGTGCAACTTCACCACTAGGTGTCACAAAATCGTACGCCCACGCATTAGCCTTGCGAGGGCAGGGTTCCTTCAGAAATGAGAATGAAGGTCACGTCATGTTTATGGACTTGCTCTTATCTGGTGAACATGTTTCTTGGGTCATCTCCAGGTTGACTATGACGAGAACTCATCCTTTTAAAATTACAAACTGCTTAAACTCAATAGTCAGGAAAAGCTCCTTGTGTTTAATTTTGACAGAAATCTTTGTTTTGATCTTCTCTGAACAAGAACAAGTTTATTATTCAACAGATGCTGATCGAGAGTTTGTTGTAGAGTTAGCTGTTTTATTTCTACTTGTGCAGTATGTTTATTTGTGACAATGCTTCCTTGTAGTTCTGTTGTACGTAAATGAGAGCAGGTTCTTTAAATGAGGTATGCAATCGTCGGATCTCCTCCACATACAGCTGTAAGAACTGATAAAGTAGACCCCTCGTAGGAAAGGCCACTGATTTCATCAGTTATTCTAGCCCTACAAAAGAAGGCACTTAGATCTCTGTCACCAAAGGACAAATTACTCCACTGCTCCCCCTCGGAGGGGGATTGTTCACGCATTTAATTATCCTTCTACTTTTTTAGACACGGACCCGTCAGGAAATCAGCTGCAAAAAAAGTGTAGAAGGATCCCTTAAAGCCCAATATAATTAATTTCCCCTCTTAATAGATTAGAACCCCAGTCTGGGCGAGTATTTTAGCCCATTTAGCGGCATCATTTGCAGAAATTACTTTTAATTACATAATAATGGCAATGATCTCACATTGCTTACAGCTGTCAGAGGTTGAACCGCGGAGTGTGCCCTTGTATAAAGGGTCCCAGATGAACCACAGAGTCTGCTCTCTCTAACTCGAGCAAGGGTAACTGCGATACAGTGAAGAAAAATCCTCCCGTTCTGCCGGCTGGTTCCAGTCGGACACGTTCCTCAGTCACACACTGAGGGTTGTCTATCTGCTCGACCCTGTGACCAGTGTTTCCATCATCAGTGCAGCAGAGAGACTAGTGCTTTTCCTTGTTCTCTTCCATCGTAGTTTTACAAGAGGGTTACAACGTATCTGCCCCCCAAAGCTGTTTCTCCTCTTGTATTATAGAGGTTAATTAAGTTGTTTGCCGTGGAAAGAATTTAAAAGTACAGTTGAAAAACTTGACAGTAATTTGCCTTTCACACAGACAATGTCCCACGTGCTCAGGATAATCCACAGACCTGGGAATCTTTTCTTCTGTAGAAACTCATTGCAGTGAAACACGTTGACAGTCAGACAGGCTCCTTTTAAGTTTTTCAGTGTCTAAATTGTTTCTAATTACTAAACGTTGAAAGATTTCTTAGAACCTCTGCAGACTGGGGTAAGTGAAGTAATAAGGGTATAAGTGAAAAGATGGATAATGAGTTAATGGAACCTCACTCCGGAAAATCTCTGGAAAATTGGGGCGCGAAATTTGTCTTACACATACGAAGAAACCAGCGGAACATTGTCCGGGTCAGACTCGTTCACAGCAACAGTCTGGAACATTGGGCCTTCACATGTTGGGCCTTCACATTGAGATTTCTTATGGCTGAAGCTCTTCTGGATGAATCCTCAACCAATGTGATGAACCATGTGGGATCCTGATCATAACCAGCCCTAAAACATTAAAATACACCCTAGAAACTCATGTCTCCAACAGACTGATGCACCTCAAGGTTGTTTCTTTTGTCCTTAAAGTTCCTCTCACAAGAAACACCAAGATGAATGAGCCCAACAACCCATTTCCCTCCTTCAGTAGTGACGTGACGACCACTTGACACTGACACTGTGTCCACAACAAAGTACAGAATGCTCTTCCTGTCTTTAGCTCTTCCTCTGAACCGTCCTGTCCTTTTCCCCTCTGCCACTTGTTCACCACAACATTTCTGGGGCTGCATTATCATGAAGTGGCCTGTCAGGACTCAGCCTCAGGCAGTCAATAACAACAATAGAGGGGATTCTTTAAGATACTGTGGTGGATCCTGAGGAGAGGGCTGGGCAAGTGCAAGTAGGATCCACTCGTTAGTTTCTGATTGTGCTTTTGAGGTAACTGTCTGGACACTGTTTGACCTCCAGAAGTTATTCTCTCCTGGGTTTTGTGGTCCTTTGAACCGGGCTGGTGTTGCTCTGCTTTGGTCTCCACCAACTCTCTGGCTCTGGATCACTTCAGCTAAAGTTACATATTGCAAATGAAACAAAAAAAGTGGCTAATATAGTTCATACACTTTCACTGTTTATAAAACAGTATTGACTACAGCGGCTTTAAACTTCAAGCTCTGACCTTGAGGCGTAGATATTGTTAATAGATAGATGCTGTTAAATTACATCCTTTAACATTGACCTGCCCCACAGAGAAATAAACAGTGGTGAACCGATATGTCTATACTGGTAATGTGATGAATGTTTTTCTTGCAGTTATAAATGTTAAGCGTTGTTGTGCGCTCATAAACTCGGCATGCATCTCTTTAATGATGCTCTATTAGGGGCCTCATTGTTTCTCTCCGAAAGCTGCGGTCGCTAACTATGACAGTGGTGATCTGACTCCAGAGACTAATTGTGTAGATATCCTCCCTTAAAGCTTTCGTTTTGGACTTTGGCCTTTGTCTTTGCCTTTCTGTAAATCACAGTTAGATTCACTCAAGGTTCTGTGGAGAGGGGAAAATGTTGTTAAATGCCACCAGCGCATCAGGACTCCATTTATCCCATAATGAGTGAAACGGAGATAGAACAGCCCCGGTGGGTTCCCGCACAGTACGCAGAGCAGAGCCTCTTGTGGTTTTACAGACACATTTAACTACAATACCACCGTCTGTTGCCGTGGCAATGCCTGGCTATTAACGTGTTATTTTCCCAAGGGGGAGGAAGTCGCTCAACCTCCTGTACCTTCCCACCGAGGTGAGGTTATGGCAGGCCACATTGACTGCAGGGTACATACCACATAGTGTGCCTATTATCAGGAGAACATAATGACACCTTATTCTACCCGGACCAGATTAGTTTTATGCAGGGAAGTGTCATAAATGTGATTATTACCGCCAGGGGCAGTGGGTTTTAATCCCGTGTGAATCTGTCACCGATGTGATGACAAAGGGAAAATAAACCTTAAAACTCAGCTGACTCAATATTATATTACATTAAGGTTGAAGGACCCATTCGCTTTTTGTGCTGCTCCAGATCAGGGGACGGATCTTTCTTTAACACTGCGAGAGAGAGTGTAATTCACATTTGACACTGATTTCTCAGGGAATAATTCATGGATCCTTGGCCAAATCAGGTATATTTAGTGAACTATGAGTGTACGAAATTTGATGCAGCTTGATTGAACATAAGGGGACTGTTGGATATTGGCGGAGGTATGAGTTACACTGAGTTCCATTCTAGTTAGAAAATGAAGTGATTCAAATAATCTTGATTTTGTCATGTTTGCCATAAGGGTGGCATTTTCCTAATAAAAGTATTTTCCAAGCTTCATGGGTGTCTATTTGAAATCCAATCTATTTGAAATCCCATTGAGATATTATGGTGGGAAACACTATGTTAAATGAATGATGGCATTAGTTGGACCGATTCAATTTGAGATATGAGGAGGCCACCCCCAAGAAGAGGGTCCCATTAAATTTAATTAACCAGTAATAATTAACTAGACCCTGAGAAGGGCCTTGGTTTCCTTGAAAAGTGAAGCATAATGTTCTCCCCTCCCCCTGCCCCAGTAATTCCCATACAGTCCCTTAGAGGAGCAGTTTCTATATAAGTCAGAGAAAATATCCCTGTATTGAAATGAAATCATAGCATTCATAAAAACAATATAAGACCTTCCTCTTTAAAATAAATTGAGTTCTTTGGAGTTATATTTTCCTCTTTCTTCACATTTTGGGGCAAAAGTCGTGTTTCAGAGCTTCAGTCACTTTCAGTTTCCATCAGCTCTCTGCCTCTGTTTATGCTGGAATGCAATCAAGGCGAGTTGTTGAAGCTGCTGCAAATCTGAGATACAACAGCAGTGATTAGGAGAGTTGATGATTTAACCTTTGTCTCCAGTCAGGAGGTGTTATTGGCTTAAATCACTCACTTCCATTATTATACTTAACGAGAAATATGAGGGACTTTCTCTTTCTGTTTTTCTGCTCCTTTCTCCCATCTCCTCCCTCCACCCTCCCTTGTTCTCTGATGAGAACACACACACACACACACACATTTATTTCCAGTTATATTGAAAAACTGTGTGAGGCCCTGCATGCTCCTTGGTTGTGTTGGACATCTTCTGTGGTGGGTTCACTGACCTGTCCAATAATAATGTAACAATATCAACTGTCTAATGAGGTAAGGAACATTTCTTTAAAAGTAAAGTAAAACTAAATGATGACAGTGAAGAAAATGTTTGCTTTTCACAAAACATTTTATTCCAAATCATTATGTTTCATGAACAATATATCCCCACTTTCAGACATGCACTTAATTATTCAGTGGCTGTGTGTGGGAACAAAAATGTTCAATTCACTTTGCTTCAGACTTTCTCCTGAGTTTCTCCTGCCAGCCCCCCATAGTAACATGTCCCAGTGTTTCCCTGTGAGAATACACCAGTAAAATGTCACAGTGAAAGGGTAAACATGTTGATGATGTTCCTTAAATGTCCGGACAATTCACATTGAGCGCGTTGATGACATTTCTAACATGTGCGGGACATTTTCCAGTTGCTATGAACTGGTCTGACCCAGATAATCTCCTGATGCTTTCTTCATATGTGAAAGGCAAAGGCCAGAGAAAGTCGAGACCCAATGTTTTCAGGCATTTCCTGGAGCTTTTTATTTTTCAGTTATGAAGCTGTTAAAGATGAAACAGTTTGTGGGTTTCTGGCTGAATGTACACATTACGTGATTATGATTCCTTTTTACCTTTATTTCTGATGCACATCAAATGTTTTGACCACACACAAATGTTCATTCATAAATTCAAGTGCCTGTTCTGTTCTCTGCAGCTTTTAATGGATTTTCATATAATTCATAATAAATTAATCGTTGGTCTCTTTTGTCCCTTGTGTTCAGATGCGAAGGAGAGGACGACCAGAGGCTTCTCAGTCGGCGGGGTCTCCAACTACACCTCCCTCCTCCTCAGTAAAGAGGACAACACGCTGTACGTCGGCGCTCGGGAGATCCTCTTCTCTCTCAACCTCTCTGATATCAGCTCAGTCAAGCTACAGAGAAACGTAAGAGCCGGTGTACAGCAGGCCCCTGTAAACTGCACCACCATATACAGTATGATATACTCCATTAATATGAGTGGAGTTATAATAAGGTCCCAGAGGTGCAATATGGATATATGGTTATAAATTTGATATGATTCAAAAATTGCAGTGTGAATATTAAACACACTTCAGTGTATCGAACCTGCAGTGTGAGTCTGACGTGTTTCTGTCCCGCAGCTGACGTGGACCACTCCGGAGAAGAAGAGAGAAGAATGCGGTTTTAAAGGCAAAGACCTGCAAGTGAGTGAAGTGCTTTTGAATCACAAATGGCTGATCTCACTATTTACATGACTGCAGGTTTGTTTTGTTAGTTAAGTTGACCATTGTTGAATGGCACTTTGGAAAAAACTAAAATCCATGTCCCAAACCTGGAAATTTCCTGTCTGGTTGTAACTTTCCACTCTGTAACAATGGGTTTTTCCCTCCGTCCAAACAAACTTTTCCTCTATTACACTCTTTCCTTCCATCAACCTGCTCCACCAGCACATTTATATGTAAACACACAGACCAAGAGCCTTGTGACATTATCCTCACGTCACTGCGAAGGAGCAGATTAGCAGAAGAAGCAGATTACAGTTTGAATATTGAAAATGCTTCAAAATAATGGCACAAAAATGCAGAAATTAGATTTTCTGTATTTTACAATTTGGAGTGCCACGAGCTCTAGATTAAGAATTTGATGTTTTTTAAAACTACTTCACTGTGCGGAGGTTTGTAGATATTTTATATTTGTCTTTTCATTTTTAACTTCATTTTATAATAAGCTTCTGTAAACTATTTATTTGGCATTGAAAAAAATATACATAGAAAAATTCCAAATAATAAGCAGTGTAAGGGGAGGTGGAAAACCCATTGCACTTACTGTATTTGAATTACGTATGAGAGTCAACAAATTAACACCAACATATATAGACAATACAAAATATTAAAAAAAACACACACAAATCAGCAACACTACTATTAACACAAAAGTAAAAGATGTATGTGCTTTGAGAAAGAATAAAAAGCACTTAAACAATAAAAACCTGACACTTAAACACTCTTTTTGAAAATAATTCAGCATATTGTTTGGTGAAAGTTAATAAAATCCTAAAACAATCTCGCTTATTTGTCTTTATAACTACTGCTTAAATCCTTACATGTTGTGTATATGTATATTTAAGCTTTGTTTAATTAAACTTTTTTCTGTTTCTAATTTAGACGGATTGTTTCAACTACATCAAGATTTTACTCCGTATGAACAGCACTCATCTGTACGTGTGTGGGACCTACGCCTTCAGCCCCATCTGTGCTTACATAGTAAGTGTTTAACTGAGACTGTCAGATGTGTTGCTGTGTGCAGCTTGTTCTCTGACGATCTCCCAACTTGTATTATTCAAAAGTTAATTTCCTCTGTTGGAAGACTTTTTATTTATTAGATCCTGGAGATAGAGCCTCTAACATCTGACTCATGCTGCTTCCTGCCTCTCAGCTCACTTAGCAGTCTGGCTCAGCCCCTGTCCAGCTACAATAAAATGTGCATTATTTTATTACATCCTGTGCCGGAGGGAAATGGATCAAAATATTTGCCGCTTGTAATCAGATCAAATCGGAATCAATCCAATTTACAAATTCTTTCCTCTAAATCCTTAAAAGCCTTTTAAATCAATGCATAACAGGGACGACCTGTGTGTCAACTCCAGCCAAAGACTGACTGACCATATTGTTTTACTGAGGGACAGATCAGTCAGAGCAGGTTACAGTTCTATGCATTTCTACTAACGTGATGTGTCTTCTCCAGAATGCTGCCGACTTCTCCCTCGTCAAGACTGACAGCGGTGAGATCATTGCAGAGGACGGACGGAGCCGCTGCCCGTTCAACCCTGAATACAAGTCCACGGCCATCATGGCGGGTGGGTAAAATCAAGCTATGTTTAAATGTTGTGATTAGTAAAATCCACTGTGGGGATTTGGGGAAGTTACCAGATGCAGGTGGTTGATATCAAGACAAATTGGAGCACAACCTCTGGATTTCATTAGTGTGTGTGACGCAGGAGCTTCTTCCCTCATGGTAAACACTGTGGTTACACCGGTCTTCCTCACTGTGTTGCAGATGGGGAGCTGTATGCTGGGACAGTCAGTAGTTTCCAAGGAAATGAACCCATCATTTACAAGAGTCTGAGCCAAGGAACAGCGCTAAAAACAGAAAACTCCCTCAACTGGCTTCAAGGTAAGACACTGTGGCTGGATTACAATGATTTCCATGATAACTTTATATAGTAAAAGCTTTATATACAAGAACATCTAATTCCTTATGAGATATATGATATTCTCAAACTATGCTTGACTAGTGCAGTGCTAAACAAGCCAGAGCTACTTCACAATTACCCCTTGTCATTAGTGAGTTATCCACTTCTACAATATACAGTCACTTTTTATTGTTTGTGTGCAGAGCTTTTTAGAAACAGTCAATGGTGCAGAGTGAAGTTAGAAAACTTTATGTTCATCCTACCTGGTTTACCCCCCTGAACATTTATATAGCTATTATATATTTTCAGGCCCAAGCTCACAAGTTTTCAAAATAAAAGCCCTCACACTGCCCTTGCTTGGGCAATTTACAATAAACATACGTGTGAAGCCGATAAGAACGGTTCACGAGAAACGTTTTCTTCATACAGACACACGTAGATGGAATAAGCAGGTAGATTAGAGATGTATAGTTCCTGCTGGTGATGGATATTCTGCTCATTGTGATGATGTCAGAGGGAACAGGGACGTATCCCTGGATGCTATGGTTGCACACACTGTATAGTTGACCGCATTGTTCGTGCTGCTTCTCTTTCAGACCCGGCCTTTGTCGGCTCTGCCTTCATACAGGAGAGTCTGCCCGAGGGCAACCCGGTGGGCGACGATGACAAGATTTACTTCTTCTTCAGTGAAGCAGGAAAAGAGTTTGATTTCTTTGACAACACCATTGTGTCTCGCATCGCTCGCGTGTGTAAGGTGAGTGATGCTTGAAAGCAGATGGTCCATCTAAAGCGGCCTTTTTACCCACCAATCTCTATAGGAATCTATAAGATCAGAAGAGGGGGGGTTGTGCATGTTTTGTGTGTTTGTGTTCAGTGCATGCTTCAATTCAGTCGTTTCTGCTTCTTCTAAAAGCCCTTGCAGATTTGAAATATATATCAAATGTATAAATATATACAGTAGGAGCGTCACTGCTCTTTCTGCCCAGTGACGCTACAGAGAAAACATTCATCGTGCATGTTTCCCTCTGTTTGACTCGTTCTCTCCAGATCCTCTCCTCCCTTTATTCTTATCGTGTTTCACCAAATATTTACGTTCAGACACGACTTCGGCAGCCAACTCACACAGAGTGGCTCAGGATTTGCACAAGATCCATGCGCAGGGAACAAGATTATCACCTGCTGAAATACCTGAGGCCTTTTAAACCAGACTGCAGACCTCACACAGTCTGGGTCAGTATCAGGCCGCCACTCGTCTCTGTGGAGACAATTTGTCCCCACACGAGGAGGAAGTTTGACATTCACCTCAGAGGAAACATGACGAGTTAGAGTTTCCATTTCAGAGAAGTCGTGTGACGCCATCTCAGCATGTTCATGAAAGCTGATCACAACTTTATAGGCACCTACAGAGAGTGTTGTTCCTATTTTAATGTAAACTGTCTCGTGGTGTGTGTCCTGACAGTCATCCTGCTGCAGTCATAAAGGCAAGACACCAGCTACATCGTTTCTACAGCCTGCATCAAATTTAATAATGAGCACAGAACTCTAATGAAAACACATTGAAATCCACTGGATCCTGATAACATTTATAAATATCCGTCCCCAAATCATTCCAATTAATAATTAAATAAAAACCGACTCATGTGGCATTTTGTTCAGGGGGTTTTGTCTCATATGGTTCAAATGTGTCCTGAATATAAGCATCCTTCTCCTAATTGCCCATATGGGATTGAGTAATAACGTGTCATTTTTTCGGAGTTGGCTTCCCAAACAAAACGAGATCCAACAGAAAATGTAAAACAGAAAAAAGCTTTAAAACGAGATCAATTCTTTGAAGATATATGATGTCTATTGAATTCCTCTCCCTGTGTCTCATAATCATCTGTTTGACTTATTGCGTTGGCTACAGTTCCGCTCTTTGTTTATTCCAGTGTTTAGTACACAGGTTCCCCTTCATTGAGCTTCGCTATGGACGGATAAACAACGTTAAGCTTGAAAAAAAATAAAAATAAAGCATGTGCTCATTTACAGGACTGTTCGACTTCCCAGAAAAGAAGCCATTACTGGCAGTCATTTTCATAGGATTTTTTTCTAACAGCCTTTTGATCAATAAGGGATAATTGAATGGGACGATTGGCTTCAAATATTTGGTGGTCAGTTTAAACACATAGTGGCTTTAAACTATAAATCAAGGTTCAGCGATGAGAATGGGTATAAACTGTATGTAGTTTATATCCACAATACGTTTGAGCTTCAGAAGCTCAGTATTGCTCACGTGTCATCTCCTCTGATTAATGTAAAACCAGAGTTGACTCATTTGAAGTTTCATCTTAATGGGTTTTATGTATCATTTAGTTTTTCCTCTCTGGTCGTCTGCTCTGCACAGCTTTAAAACTGCTGATTTCTTCCAACAGCCAACTTTCTTCTTGTTAGATATTTTCGTTTGAGATCATTAAGTAATGAACCCATGAACTGAGGTATCGGATCGTCTCCATTTAGTCCCTGAAGATTGTCTCACACTCAACCATGACGTATTGTAAATCACGTCCACGCTGAGGTTTGAAGATGGTTTCTGGACAAATTAGTCTTCATGTATAGGAAGTCCTGTGTCCGCTCACATCACTTTGACGGCTCATGTCAAAAGGGGTTGAATCGCAGCAGTAGTGTCAGAGAGGGAGAATCATCAGGGAGTAGTGTGTCCCCTTTTTTAACTTCTAAAATCATTTATCAACGCCCTGAGTTATGTTTTTTTCTAAGTCACTTGAGATGCTGTATAATGTTCTCATGACATGTGCTGCCTCAGTGTGGATTGATGATTGATCAGAAGAGTTTTTTATTTAATCAATTCAAGCAGTTTCAGCCTCATGAAGAAGGCAATTTAAATGACCCAATTCTTTCCCTAATATAATACAACATACTGTATGTACTGTATGTTGTGGTATGCGATGTATCTCATGGCAATGTACCACATGATGCACCTAATAAAACCCTGTAACATCACCAAAGAATAGCAAGAAAACAAAACATGGAAGACAAGAAAATACTTCAATAACTTCAAAAATTAAAGATAGCAGATTAAATAATACGACACAATTTAAAAGTATTCGCATGAGAGAAGTATGAAATAAACACATGTAATAACTAACAATACTTTAAAGTGATTTGGTAAAAGTAAATTCTGAGAGATGATAACCAGCTCATAAAATAGAGGGAAATTAATTTAAGTTACACACAAAATGAAGACACAACATATATTTCATATATTTGAAATGCTTTGGGATGAATAGAAAACCTTTTAAGAAGAGATTTAAAACACACTGAGGATGCTGTCTGTCTGATTTCAGTTTTCTCTAACAGCAGAGGTCGGTCACTGTGATCACATCTAAGTGTTCTTGCTCTCTCTGCTGGCGACACGTTGAAAGGCTTCCAACCAACAGAATATTGTTTGTGTTGCAGGGTGACACTGGAGGGGAGAGAGTTCTGCAGAAGAAGTGGACGACTTTCCTCAAGGCTCAGCTCCTCTGTTCTCTGCCCGATGATGGATTCCCCTTCAACATAATCCAGGACATGTTTGTGTTGACGCCGAGCCCAGATGACTGGAAGAACACTGTGTTTTATGGAGTCTTCACGTCTCAGTGGTGAGGACCAGTGCTCTTAAACAAATGTAGCCATAGCGTCAGATGTACAGACTTGAGAAGGAACACAAACTGTCTGAGGTATTTCTCCTAAATGTTTGAAAATAAAACTGAGTGCAGACAGCGCCGTGGTTACTAAAAGAAAAAAAAAAGAGTTTAAACTGTGCAATAGCAAATATTTAATACATTTTAAGGATGATTCAGTTGTTCCACCACCAACACAATTACATATTGGTTATTTTGTAAGCATTTGGACCATCATCTAGGGAGATAACATTTATTGGAACTCATCAGTTAAATCAATAAACAAATTCTGATGGTTTATTTATATAATATTAAATTATAAATGATCATTACAATAATTTCTTTGATAAATAAGTTGTGATCATTTATACAATTTATTTAATATATGATTTGTGATAATTTTTCGATTTTATTTAATTGTGACAATTTAACTTTAGTTTGAGAGAAGAGATGACACTTTGTATGAGATTTTGTGTCTTTTTATTTCAACTGCACTCCTGGATCAGTCAAACACAATCGCTGTTTTTGTACCAGATAAGTCAGATGTCAATATAAATATGGTCTGAGGCTTCTAATATAAAATATTTGTCTACAGGGTTACAAACAGCTTCCTTCAAGGTTACACATGTGACCTGCTCAGTGAGTCAGCCTCTCGTCTCTCTCCTCAGGTACAAAGGGGCCTCAGGAAGCTCTGCAGTCTGCTCCTTCACCATGGACCAGGTGGAAAAAGCGTTTAACGGACGATACCGAGAGGTCAACAGAGAGACCCAGCAGTGGTACACGTACAACCACCCGGTGCCAGACCCTCGGCCTGGAGCGGTGAGTGTCTGCTTGCTGCCCTCTGCTGGAGAACCTGTAGGCACACACATGTCAAGATACATGTAGAGGTGTTAAATAGGTGCCTTCATGCTCATCAGTCACATCCTCAATTTTGATTATCAAAGGTTGAGCGGATTTCTGTCGACCTGGCGTCGATCCCCTCCTCTCGTCCCTCCTGATATTAATCAAACTTTTGTTGCTTTAATTTCCTGTCAGGGTTATCACACATTATTTTTAAAAAAGGTGAAGCCAAAATACAGCTGCCTTTGGTGTCAATATCCAGTCAAATGTGAAAATATGACGTGTTGTGTTTTCCCCCTGCAGTGTATCACCAACGCTGCCAGAGAGCAGGGCATCTCCTCCTCGCTGCACATGCCGGACAAGGTGCTGAACTTCGTCAAAGACCACTTCCTGATGGACAGCGTGATCCGCAGCCAGCCTCTCCTGCTCAAACGCA
This sequence comes from Pleuronectes platessa, assembly GCF_947347685.1. Taxonomy (NCBI): domain Eukaryota; kingdom Metazoa; phylum Chordata; class Actinopteri; order Pleuronectiformes; family Pleuronectidae; genus Pleuronectes; species Pleuronectes platessa. Next base: position 13,599,616 of record NC_070632.1, on the reverse strand, counting down.
ACGTCCGCTACACGCAGATCGCTGTCCAACGAGTCCTGGTGGCGCACAAGGCCTATGACGTGCTCTTCATTGGCACAGGTACAAGACTCCACGCACCCTCGTCCTGTGTTTCCCGTAGCGTTCGCAAAAACCCTCAGTCTCATTTCAAGGCGTTCCGTGTCTTTTTCCAGATGATGGAAGGCTCCATAAAGCCATTAACGTCAACAACAAGATGCACATCATCGAGGAGATGGTGCTCTTCCGTGGTTCCCAGCCGGTGCAGCACATTGAGCTGGATACTGACAAGGTAGAGCGCTGAGAGAGAAAACACGCCCGGGCTGATTTACGCAGCCTTCCCACACTGTGAGCTAATAACGAGCTCTGTAAACGCATCCACGGGCAGTTTAGAGATTCCATGAGCCATGAAGTGTTGCAGCTTCAAGCAGAGCTCGTGTTCAGTGAGCTAATTACATGCCTCTCTCTCTCTCGGGGGATTTACAAACACTTTGGGGATTTAACAGCTGGGATTGTGACACTTTTGTGAATGCTGTTGTGTCTTTGTTTAGATGTGCCCTTCGGGGCAGAGAAATTAATTTTAGAACGATCTATAAAAAAAAGCTCAGCGTATTGTATTTAGGTCGTGGTCAGGCAAGGAAGATGCTGAATGAAAACAGTTATCCAGTAACTGTATTTCCTGTCCCCGTCTCTCTTCCACAGGGTCAGCTTTACGTTTCCTCCTTCTCTGAGCTGGTGGAGGTCCCGGTCGCCAACTGCACTAATTACCAGAGCTGCGGAGAGTGCATCCTCTCCAGGGATCCTTACTGTGCCTGGAACGGGAGGCTGTGTCTGGATGTCAGGCAGGCGTCAGCACGAAGGTATGTACAATAATCTGCACACGAAGCTTTGAGGGACACATTTGTATGCTATGTGATAAGAGGCTGCATTTGCCTGCACGTTCTGATTAAATGTGTGTGTTTCAGTGTCTGGCAGCAGGACGTGGATGAGGCCGACACGTCAGCTATTTGCAACAAGGCGGTGGCAAGCCCACGTTCTGTAAAACCTCCACCCACGCGTAAGTGGACTCCTGTTCTCTGTCAGATATGAGATAGAGTGCAGCATTGTGCACAGGGTGTTTCCATTCTATGTACTTCAATTTCATCATGTCAAACTATCATTGTCTTGAATTCAGCTGCAGAACGGGCAGCGCCTCTTATTTCATCCCCTATCTCACAGGTCTGTGTCTCTCCTCTGCCTCTCCACAGGAACGCCTTCGTGCCAGGTGATCATTATCCCAGCCAACACATTCAAAGTACTGCCTTGCAAACCGCGCTCGAATCTGGCTGAGCGCAGGTGGGAGTTCAGCGAGAGTGCAGGTCACTTCCATTACCCCAGCCCAGACGGAGGGCTGGTGGTGGTAGCTCAAGCTGACAGGCAGGAAACCTACGAGTGCTGGTCCGTGGAGGAAAGCTTCAGGCAGCTGCTGGCGAACTACTGTGTGAGGGGCGAGGCCAAGCAGGAGAGCACCACCCTGAACGGCCGATTGCACACGCCGCAGATCTCCCAGGAGGAGTTCGTCATCCTGCCGGGGAAGGCCCTCTTGCCGCAGATGAACACCAAGACCTACTGGAATGAGCTGATCGTGGTGTGTGCCCTCCTGGTGCTCTCCCTGGTCGTCTTCTTATTGTTTGTGGTCTACAGGAACCGCAGCCACATGAAGTCCATGCTCAAGGAGGAGCAGCAGAAGAAGCCCATGATAGTTGTTAAATCGGCCGAGAACTTGCCGCTCAACGGCAACACGGTCGCGGCGTCGGTGTCAGACCACAAGGGCTACCAGACCCTTAACGACAACTACATTTGCAGCACTCCGCCGCACGAGAGCTCATCGCCCGACAACAGCAAGGGCTTCTCCGAGTCGGAGAAGAGGCTCCTGAACTTGAAAGAGAGCCACGTAGAGATTTCTCCCGCATGCCCTCGACCTCGGGTCCGACTTGGCTCTGAGATTAAAGACTCTATAGTGTGAGGCTTCAGCTTCGCCTTCATGTGGAGAGACTCATTTTAAACTGAAAGGAGAGAGTGCACTTGCTGAGAAAGACAAAACCCTACAAGAGGGGAAACAGACTCTTCATGGAGAACACATTTCATTACACAGATTTTGCACTTTGTCTTTTTTTCTTTTTGTTCTGTCCCTGTGGCCCATGTACATTTCATTGCATTTTCAGGTGCATTCATAAGCGCACTGAAGAAGTTCCAGTTTGCCTTCAGACTTTTGATGCTTTCACATACGGCTCACGGGATTGTACCGAGCGGAGCTGGAGCGTCACAACCACGATTCAGAGACTGAACTTCTTAGCATTGCCCCTCCAGTCCGTCCATGTAATCTAGAGATGATGCTTCGAAAGGCGGCGTGATGTTCAGACGTTCTCCCGCTAACACCTGATACAGTGTTTTCTGTTTTTTTCGATTTTCATTCTGTCATCTGGTTAGAGCCGACCCCCTGCTGAGGCTATGCACTATGTTCTGTACGGTAGCAAGTTAAACACAGTCAGCGACAGGCAAGAAAGAAACATAGGTGTCCTGTGAAAAAGTCTCCATTAGCCTGTGTGTGTTCATCATAGACTGTACATAAAGCTGGACGACGTGTCTGCACTTCCTCCCGTTGTGAGGTATCTGTGCAGCAGTGATCATGCCACATTATCGAGCATATATCCCTGCCGATACATGCACTTGAATTTATTAGGACCAAACTTACCGGAAAACATTGAGCACTTGAGCAAACATCAGTGTGATGAGAACTACCTAAAATGACATCAACCATCTTTGAGAAGAAAAACATTTTTTAGCTGTATTTTGACTTTTCGGTGGCTTTTTAATCACCATGGATTAGGCCCATTTATCAACCTATACTGTAGCCAGCCACCAGGGGGTACTCGACCAACTAAACCAAACCCACTGGAAATATTAGCACTTCAAAAAAGAGGAAGATGGTTTACGACCTATACTGTAATCAGCAACCAGGGGGAAGATCAAGAGGATGTGGCTTCACTTTTGGGAAGCAGTCATGTCGTCCATCTTTATATAAAGTCTACGTGTATTCATTGTTTTGGCTGAAATATAACAACAGCAAAAAAGAAGAGTTGTCCTGAGGATTCAAGAAGGTTGATCAAAATGAGACCTATAGTTTTAAAGTGAAAGAATCACGTCAGTGGAAATGTAGAATCCCTCATCATCCCAATCATCAAATACCATCAACAAATCCGAAATGAAACAAATGTACTTTTTAAAGTATTGGTATGACTAGTGGATTACAAATATCCCTCAGTGGAAAACCGACTGCCAAACAGGGTTTTCTTTTTACCAAACATGATAAAGGGAAAACACAACGCTCATTCCAGGTATTATCATGTTCTTCATGAGATAGGCCGTCTATGCAAAGCAAATAATGTGAAGTGGGGTAAACACCGAAAAAAAAACTAACCTCCAGACTGAGTAAGCACAAAAGGTGTTGGCACTGTTAACGACTGTTGAATCTGTGGCACTGCGAACACACACCCCGACACGCACTCACACTCATTACACCGACTGTAAGTATGCAAGAGCTTTTAGCCTTTTCTGGTGATAATGATAATGAAACTTAGAAAGGCTGTCATCACACGAAAAAAAGATACGAGACAAGGCTCCGGTACAGGAAAGTAAATCTGTGACTGTTGATGATTATAAATAATTATTATGACTTTATGAAGCCAAAATGTTTCATTTACAGAGAGATATTTATTCATCACAGTCGGTGTCTTGAATATCTGTCACTATTCTCCAAGATATTATTGAATATTTAAATACTACACATATACATAATCTGAGTTAGATAACACACATCTGTATAGCCTCAACTTTGATATACATATTAACTGAGTGTTGATGAACGGAGGGAAAAGCCCTCTGCCTCTGCTTGCTTCAATGGTTTTAAAGGCAACCATAAAAGCAATAACCTTCATTCACATTGAGTAACAACCATAAGGATTGTGTATTTTAATATTCCATCTCCATATTCACAAACAACGATTTCCCAAACCACGTAACCCACCACAATTATGGGCCGGTTCTGACAGCATTTTTCGTCAAACAATTTTAAAAGTCTGACTTGAGTTTGCCTCTCGGATTGTAACAGCAATTTAAATTTCACTAAAAACACAGCATCCAGCTCGACTCAGAATGCATAGGATTTGCACATGATGTTGAAAAAGCCTTAGTACAATGCAGGTTATTATGGGTTTGATAACAAATCTGCCTTTGGGGAAAACGGATAATGCCTTCTGAAACCATAATCAAGAGACGTGTCTCTTGGTGTAATAATCTAAGCAGGTAGTAGAGCTGTAGGTGTGAGAGGACGGGCCATGCTCAGAAACATGAATATGTGTGATTTGATACTGTCCACATTGTACAGTATTGTACAGTATGAGGTGTTTATTTATTTTTTCTAAATGGTGGCTTCGACCTTAGTCAGGGACTAAAATTCATTCTTAAATTGTAGCAAATAAATAACCACTGGCTGATTTGAAATACTGAATCATAGATACTATTATGTTGCGTTTGTCTATAAGCAATCGTGCAGGATGAAAGATTGATGCTCTGACTGTTATTGAAAAACACAAACCAACGGCAGCTTTGGGTGAAGCAGCTGTCATCAGAACTATATGGTAAAGTTGCAATGTAAAATATGTGCAGGTACCGAACACAAGCCACAGTGAAAGTATCCTGGTCTCGCTCTCTCTTACTGAACCACTACAGTCAGGCCTTCTGTCCGGGGCAGCAGCGCCGCGGCAACTCTGGTCGACATGTATTGTATAAAAAAATTTAAAGTACACGTGAAAAAAAGAAGTTTTTATGTAAAACAGTTTTGTAAATTCAGCTGCCAATGTAAAAAAATGTATTGTGAATTGTATTTTATTTTGTACGATACATCACTACTGTTTTTCTTTTGTTTTCTTTTTGTACTGTATATAAAAAGCACTTTATTTTAATTTTTCAAATAAAGATCAAATGATAATTTTTTTATTTGAGCGGCTCATGATTTTATTTACGGAAGCGTTTCTCATAAACATACCTTTTGCTTGTTTAGTCCAAGTTTTGTGTTGATTCTCGCTAATCCCATGTGTTCAATGTATGCACCAACTACCAGAGCAAATTCCACGTAGGTGTAAACATACTTGGCAATAAACACATTCTGATTCTGATACATGTAAGTACCACAGTTACTCATGTGGCATCTAAGTACACAACATAGTATCAGTCAAATGGCACAGGATAGAAAGTATATGAGTATCGAAAGCCAGACTGGTGCTGAAATAGATTGTGCAGTGTAAAATACTTCATTGAAAACAGCGTTCACCCACAGGATGAGTGTATTAGCAGTTAAAAATCTGCAGATGTTGTAAGATAACAGCATTTACAGTAAAAACAACAGCAGGTGGAATGCCTATAAAAAGTGTTCTGGTGGAGTTCAGTGTGTAGAACTGTGGGTTTGTTAGTGATTTACCTGGGCTGGGGGCAAGGTGCTGAGGTCCTGTTGTGTTCATTTATCAGTATTAATGATTTGTGAATATAAACTCTGCTGGTCCACAGAGATTTGAAGAGTTTTAATAACTTTTCTCTGTTATTATTTGACAGTTTTAATCTCCCCCGGGTGGAGTCAGACTAAATGTCAAAGCCCAGAGGAACAAAGAGGCGTGTCTGATAAAAGCTCACACCTACAAGACAAACAGAGGGGAGCACCTCAGCTGTTTCTACTGCGGCTCCATGCGTTTATCAGCACCATGACATACATCGAGCTATAGCGACTGGAGCTGCCTCGCTGGGTCCATCGATGAAACCCGCCCACACCGACACCTGGACCAATGGGCGGATCTTAAACTCACAATTGTGTTCGGCCAGAGGACCTGCGGCGGTCCACAGGAGGAGATACGTTCGGTTTGAACTCTTCTGAGCTTTCGCGTGTTTCGAACCGGTGGACATGGACAGACCCAGTCTCCGGAGGCTGTTTTCCACCTGCGACGTGAACAACACCGGGAAGATCGAGCTCGGGGACTTCGCGGTGGTTTGCCGGGAGCTCAACGTGCCCGAAGCCGAGATCAAGTCTCTGTTCGACCGGTTCGACGCGGACGAGGACGGATACATCGACTACAGCAAGTTCTCCTCCAGGTTCCAGGAGGTGTCCGAGGCGCTGGACGGGGCCTGCGGCGGCGCCGGGTCGAGCCTCAGCCCGGGAGGTTCGTGGGAAGAGTTCGTGGGTCGGATGGACTCGGAGAACCTCCTGTCTGAAAGGTGCGATCACATCCTGCTGTCCGGTCCGTGTTCAGGCAGCACACTGATCTCAAGTTCCGGTTCAAATCCTGACTCATCTCAGGAGCTGTAATTCACTCATCTAATTACTGTCAACTAATATACACAATACAATCCGATGCATCGCAATGCAATGCAATACAATATGATACGGTACGATACAATACAATACAAAATAATACAACACTTAATTAAATGATACAATATCGTATTTAACAATACAAAATGATTCAAAATGTTATAATACAACATGACTATAAAAATCGATACAATAACATAAGATACAATATAATACAATAAAATATGATACAATACAATATGATACAATCTGACATGTTATGATACAATATGATACAATATATGTAATTCAAACATGCATGTATTCCTCCTGATAATAAATTGTATATATCAGATACTAAATCATACGTTCAAAAACATTGCAGTGACACCCTCACCAATTCTCTAAGGTACACACATCTACATAAAACATATAGTGTGTAGTGCACGGTAACTGCAATAAATCCTTCTCTACATAAAGATCATTATGTTCATTTTCTGTAGAATGTGTTCAAAAGAGTTGATTTATTTGAATGGTCATTTTGGTCCCATACTTTTTTTCCCATCCAGTATGAATTAAGACTGATACAATATTAGGAGCGCCTCTCTGTGTAACCCAGTAGGGCCACAAATTAAAAGCTAACATAACCATAAAACAATAAATCACGTTAAACAGACCCTAGTAAAATAATCCTGATGAAGAGAGCATTTATTGCTGCACTGTTGTTTTATACAGCCCGTAGCTTCATTTTGGAACATAAAGTGTTGGAATGTGGGTTAATCATTTGGCTGAAACTTGGATAATATGCTGTACAACAAACCACTGGTATATGTGTCCATCAGTGTTTCTTTCATGTTAAAGCTATTTTTTCACTGTTAAAGGAGACAGAGATGAATGACGCAGGCCCGTCAGACGACTTGTTCCGCCTGTTAATTCATAATAATAACGTGTCACACTTGGGTGGGGGGGAAAGTTAACAAGAAGTGCTGTTTCTTTTCCTTTAGTTGTCGCATTGGTACACAGCTGCTGCCATCTCCAGTTTGTGGATCTTGGCTGATGGCTGTTGATCTTTTTACAAGTTTTCAGCTGCTGTTTGTTTGCCTGTCTAGGTGCAGCCATCTTTATGACGCACTGTGGATGCAGCGCTCCAGCCCTAAGTCGTCACTGACAGTCATTCAATGTTTCTTATTTATAAATCTCTTGACAACCGTTCACCCGAAACACAGTCGATGCTGCACTTCCTTGAGTCCACAGTAACTCACCGGAAAAGTAAAAAGTCCACAGTGCATTTCCATCCTACCGAGTTCAGGGACACCAATGACCTCTACAACTCTCTTTTTATTATATTTCTTATTGTCATGAAAACCAATTTTTGCATATTCTCAATAGTACCCATGTTGAGTGGTGCAGAAATGATGAGAGAGTTGAGGAGTTAGTATCAAAGTGATAAACAAAAGTGATCTGTTTGCCTAAAGGACTTAAAGGGATAGTTCATCGAACTGAACTGAAAATGTACTCATTATTTACTCAGCACAATGCCGATGGGGGGGGGGTGTTTGAGTCCACAAACACTTCTGGAGTCTCAGGGGTAAACAGTGTTGCAGCCAAATGCAATACAATTGAAGTAACGTAGATTAAACAAGTTAGAAAAAAAGAACATGCCTCCATACTGATCCTATGACGTCATCAAAGTATCTGGAAGCCCCGACATTCATATTCGATTCTAAACGGCATCCTTTACACCAGGGGTTTTCAAATTGGGTGAATGTGAGCCTCCCCTTAGAGTAGGTAAGGACAGCCGAGCCTCCCCTCAAAAAAAATGAATCCCGTCCGCCTGACCTAACCCACACACGCCTCTTCAGTAAATGCCATCTTTTGTGTGTTCCAGGCAATGATGTTTTTCAATAACTAATCAAATGTAATGTTGAAGACATTTTATTTCCACAACTTTTTTAAAAGTGCATTCATAAACGATTCTTTGCAACAGCAAATCATTTCCAACTTCATGCAGGCCTAATTGAGGCTACTTTTAAAATTAGGCCTATCCACAAGTCAACAAAACATGCTTAACATGTGTAATCGGCGCCAAAGCTACAACCAACGACATCCGACGGCTGAAATCGGTGCTGTGTGACCGGGCTTTAAGCGCACATTTGAAGGAGATGCACATCGTCTCGAAAAGAATCTGCACAATGGACAACTCTCTGATCAATGAACGACAACGGCATATTATCAGATCGAACAGATTCACATATTTTCATGAAATTTGTTAACGATTTCAGCCACGTACAACCTCAAATTTAAACAACAAACAAAATGCGTCAAATTCACATCATTTGCGCTACGAGCGGCATCAACCCTATGGCCCACCCAATTCATGGATTCAAGACAACACAACATTGACTTTCAATTGAATCGTCCATATCAGTGGGAACAATGAGGCCTCGCTTTTGATGCACAGAGGTGTTCGATGCGGGGCTGCAGTGCAGAGAGAAATATACACAAGTCGTCCTCCACCTGCAGCCTTGATCTGTATTTGTTTTTAATCACGGTCAGTGTGGAAAACCCACACACACACAAGTACGTGGAGGTAAAGGGGATTAAGACTTCCATAGCCCTATTGGAGATCTGGGGGAACTCGCTCTCCACAGACAACCAGAAACGCATTCAAGATCATTTTTCCTACGTTTTTTGCTGGGTCCTGTCTCCTCCCTTAATGCTGACTCCTGTTGACTTGGGACAGGGAAACGATGCATTTTAAAACTAATACACGCACGCACAATTATCGATATCACTAGAGCTGCATACAGATGTGTATTTTGTTTTTGCGAGTGTCTCGTGTCGCGCCTCCCCTTTGGCTCTTTGGCGCCCCCCAGGGGAGGCGCGCCTCACCTATTGAAAACCACTGCTTTACACCATGTTTTTAGCCTAAATATTCTCTGATACCCTACTCGGAGGTGCTTTCATGTTCTCATGGACACACTGGAAAACTGTGCACCCTCTCGCCTAAGGGCTAGTGTGTTTGCATCGGTACTTCCGGTAGTGGACTTTTAGACTTAAAACTTTGGGTAACTGAGGCCGTTTGGAGACGAATTTGAATGTCGGGGCTTGCGGACACTTGGAGGACGCCACACGAGCAGCATGGAGGCATGTTGTGTTTTTTTCTGTTGTTGTATTACGTCTGAAGAAGAGGACTCCTTGGCTGCACCACTGTTTATCCGATTTACCAGAGCTAGAGTGAAATGCTCTGGTGTTTCGTTAAAGTAACTGAGTAGTTATATATTTGGCTCCCTGACATCGAACAAACCTTTGGGCAATGGGTCCAGGGAGGCAGAGTTTGGGGCATAGCTAAGGGCGGTGACTGTATAGTTGTGACATCACAAAGTAGTTGGAGTCCTGTCCTCTTGTTTTAAGAAGTGACCAGTTGTTTAAGGCGTTTATTTCTCTATGGGTTGAATGTTATGATATCTTCACAGTATCATTACACCAACAAGACCTGCTCTATAGAAAAAAGTGAATTCTCACTTTCTACAACGTGTGACCTTTGACCTTTAAAAGGCTTAAGCTACTTTCACATTGCTCATTATCGGTTATGGAGAAAAGTATTTCAATCATACTGACCGGGCGCACAGATTTATAGTAGGGGAGTTAGTATTTGATTTGAGCAGAAACTCAGATTTTGGGTGGAGTTTGATTCTGAGAAAATGGCATTGACCTCTATCACTGGAAGTAACTATTTGCTCTTCTCGTGTAGTCTCAGGGAGCAGCTGGCTGATCTTTACCAGGCCATTCATTCCTGTGCAAACACGGCCCTGCTTCTGGAGTACGAAAAAACCGTCCAAGCTCTGATCAACCAAAGTCTGGACAACAGACAGGAGTGTGAACTCCTGGAGACCAGTTTGAAGCGGTAAGAAAAAGAAAGACTTGTTCTCCTCAAGTGTTTTATCTATTTCACAACATCTGAACTGAAATGAATGAACAATACGTTGCATAACATATGTTTCAATAAAGAATTCATATCATTTAAAAGTGAATTTCCATTGTTAAAAATTCAGAAAAGTGAGGTTTCGTCTTTGCAAAAATATTCGAATTGATGATGATCGTTACAGTACAAACAACTTTTCACCCTCTTTTTGCTCTGTTTTGGTTTCCACCTCTTTTAGATACAGTAGAAATTTAAAATAAAATATTTTTCATCATATTGTCATTAAATCACTGAACTTGATTATCATTTATTTTTAAATTGTTTATTTATTTTATTGTCATGACTTTTTTTCTGCAGTAGCTTTTCTGTCTCAACAATCTGGTCATTAAATCTCACACGCTGTATTGAGAAAAGGAATTAATCATTTCCTTTTAAATCTGTGAAGTGAGACATACCTCCTTAAATGATGTGCTGAATTTCAGTCCTTCACACGGGAAGACATTGTGTCTCCCCGTGTGGGCTCCGTCTGTGCTTCAGTGACTACACGGCACGAGAAAGAGGACATTCCTTGTACAAGGAAGTAGGAAAACAAAAGAATGTGCTGCCCGGCCTGTTCTGTAACCCCTTTACAGACTAGATATTTATTCTGCCTAAGTTTCCAAGTCAGTTGACATCAACATAACTTTGAAAACGTGAAAAAAAAACATAAATGGGATCACCTTATACAAGTTTGGTTTGGTTTGATTCTCTGGAATCTGCCTTTTAAAATCTGTCCCCCCCCCCTCACCTCTTTGGTTTTGTACTGTCTGACGAGAGCAGAGAGTCACAGCTGCAGCATGTCTAAAGTCAAATCAGTCAGGTACAACTGTCTCTGGACCAGCAGGTGAATGGATTCTTCTTTTCTTTCACCTGCTGATTCAGGAGTTGCGAGGCTGCCGGCACAAACTTATTTTTATTTTTTGATTATATACCTTTCTTCTTCAAACAGAGCTGAGGAGATGAACAGCAGTCAGCTGGAGGAAGTGGAGGAGGACATCCAGCTACAGCTTGTCAGAACGGAGGAGCGGGTGAGAGAGGAGGTGAGACCTGCAGGATGTATTATGGCTTTTCGTTTATTAAAATCACCACATTAAATCTAACAACCTATATGAATTGGCTGTGTTATACGCTGCAGCATCAGTAAACAGTGCAGTGAGAAACTAAAATAAGCATTGCCCCCACATCCTGTTGGCTCCTGTGAGCTACCTGCATATTTGGGGAGCAGCAGCTCCACAGCAGGTTACACGTCTCCTCACAAAGAGCCTCTGTACAGTCAGATGAAAGCCGCTCTTCACGGCCCTGAGCTGGCCTCTTACCTTCTTTGGTTTCATGTCGGCAGGAGCGCAAGAAAATGGAAGGAGTCATGGCTACCATGCAGAGGAAGTATAAGAATGAGGTCGCAGACCTGCACGCAACTGTGGACGGTCTGTTGAAGGTAAGTTACACCACACATCTTTGTATTTACACACAGATTGTATAAAGCTGGAATATGTGTTCTTGATAGAGAAATAGAGAAAACAGCCACTAAAGCTGAAAGACAAAGGTAACAGAGATGATGCAGAGGAAAGTGAACAACTGAGAGAAAGATGAACATGAAAACTTGTCTCGGACATGGCTTTGGGGGTTGTGTTTTATGTATATGGCTGTATAGTGTTATGTTTACTGTCAGAGACGTATTTGTATTCACTGTACAACAGATAACTGGAAGTGATGTTCAGTGTGAGGACAAATGTGTCTCTGGTGGTCACCTCTGAATGTGGCTGAATAGATAGTTCTAAAATGAATGATGTTGGTGCACTAGTGGAGCGGTTCAGGTTTGATACCTGTTTCTGTAGTGTCGAGTGAGCTGATGGTGCAACTGCCACAGACAGCGTTTGAGTAAATTACAAAGAAGTTACACACGCAGATGGCTCTGACCAAACTTTGGGCAAATGCTAAATAAAATTATCCCGTGCACAGTACACCATGCACTTAGATTGTTAAAGCTGATATTAGACGATTCAATCAATTCAGTCTATACACGATTATATATGATTGATTTATTGTTTGATTATTGCTGATAGTATTTGAGTTAAACAGAGATTGCAGGGATGTCACAGGCATTTCTGAGGTCATTTAGAAACAGGGTCATCAGAGAGCACTGGCAAATGTCTGTATTTATTTCAATTAAAATGTAAAATGCCTCACTCATTTAGCAATTTACAATTCTTTAAATAGCAAACTTAAAGGGATTCTCAAAAAAGCCAGTACTTACTAATATTTCTTTATGAACTCTCAAACACTGCTATCAGCAAACATCTCTGTAGTGTTAATCGACATGCCTGTATAGAACTGCCAGTCTGGAAATTCTGGTCTTAACGCTGTTGGATCTGTGACTCCAGTCATCAGCACCTAAAGTGTTTTAACAAAACGTCTTTTGTCAAGCGCCAGGAGGACTCTGACTTCAACCAGACAAAGGATGAAGTGGTGAAGCTGAACAGGGAACTCAGTAACCTCTCACAGGTCAGTCAGGTTGGAAGTGATTGTTCGGCTGAATGAAGCAGATGCATGTTTTATAAGACTGCTCCAGTAAATCTTTAAATCTGCGCACAGGAAAACGAGCAGCTGCGGACGTCCCTGCTCCAAGCCCAGACCAACATATCGGTGCTGCACTCGGAGCTGGACAAGCTGAAGAACATGTACGCAGATCAGAAGAATCAGTACGATAGGTGAGGCACCGTGTTAGCATCAAGCATGAACACAAAATGTGACGCAGCATCTTCTCTAATCTACGTGTATTTATTCACAGAGAAAAAGAGGATTTGAAGATGATGGTTACGGAATACCAGTCGTACTCCAGTCAGATTCAGATCCTCCAGTAAGTCTGACTTTGAGAACTTTTGCGAGTGTAACAAATGCAGTCTCACAATTTCTGCATCGTGGTTTATTTGATGGAAAGTGCAGGATCTCGAATGTCTGTGGAGCGACCTCTGTTTATTCAGACAAAAGAGCTAAAGAACAAAATCCTCCGGTCGATTGTGAACATTTGTGGAGCCTCTAGACAAATTAAACAACACAATTAAGCAGCATATTAAACGATATCTTAAAATAAGGGCGCAAACTTGCAAACATAATAACAGAGAGGAAATTTGAAAGACCAAAATGTCACGTATCTCTCCCAAGGAGTGCAGCAATAAAAGGGGGAGAGGTGAAGTGGGCAGCCTTATAACCAGGGGTCCCTCAAATGTGGACGTAGGGAAACACAACTTCAACAAATTGCAAACAAAATTGCATATTGGTCTCTATTCCACATTACTGCTGTATAATTGTAAATATAAAAGTATTTTTTACAAATGTGGTTTTTAAACTGTCAACCTTTTGAAACTAATTAGTAGTTATCAATAATTACTACACTTCTGCTTTGACAGTTTGGTTCATCAAAATAACAGAAACACATGTTTAAGCTGCCCTCTAGTGGTATCAGGTCAGACAGAGAAGAAAATACAATAACATTCCAAAATTTAGAAAACTTCATCAACAACATGTCTCTTCATACAGAATGTCCCAGTTACAACCAACATTTATTTTTGTTTTATTTTATTTATTCATAAACACCTGTGATAAATGGTTTATAATCAATGATAATGTATTTGTAAACAGGGCAGTGTTTATGAATTCATATATTTATAATAAGTATAATATATTATTACAGTTGTAATTATTCAAATATAAAAATAAACACATCTGGAATAGAATAATTTGGGAAACCGATGATATAACCTATGACCAGGAAAAAAGTATTAAGTTGACAGTGCAGGTTATTTTGAGTACTTGTGTATTAAAACATGGAAGGTATAAATCTGATTTCTGAATTACTTTAAGTGAAAATGTTCCTCTGCGCTGTCCGGTCTCTACAATCACCCCCAGGTTGTTAACAGTTCAGCTCTTGAACAACTGGTTTATCACACACTTGCTGTGTGAAAGCAAATGTTTGTACATGTAACTGACTCTTTCTTGCATTGCCTCAAACACATCAGAGAAATGAACAAAAACCTGTACGACAGTAACGATGGGCTTCGATCCTCGTTGGCCAGTGAAGTGGTCGCAGCTAAACGGAGGGTGAGTGTGTCGTGTGCACACGTAGCTCCACACCAGATGGAAGCCGACAGTAAAAAAATGTCAGTAGTTGGCAGTGTGAAAGTTTCCTCGCTGACATTTTAAATCTGCTCTACAGCTGTCTCCCCAAAACGAAATCCCAGCCCGAAAGATGAAGCCGCTCCGACAGAGCACACTCAAGCACAGCAGGTTTTTCTTTTCGTTTTTACACACCTCTCTGAATCTGCAGATTGATCTCAGTGAATTGAATTGTCGCTGAAGCCAGTGTGTGTGTGTGTGTGTGTGTGTGTGTGTGTGTGTGTGTGTGTGTGTGTGTGTGTGTGTGTGTGTGTGTGTGTGTGTGTGTGTGTGTGTGTGTGTGTGTGTGTGTGTGTGTGTGTGTGTGTGTGTGTGTGTGTGTGTGTGTGTGTGTTGCTGCAGTTCGCAGCCAGATCCCAGTAAAGCCATTTACTCTCATGTGGCCTCCTGGGCTGATAAGTACCTGGACAGCGGAGTCTCGCTGCCGATGGACACGGCCGAGAGCAGTGATTACGACAGCGACGAGAGCCGGGGCTCGGTGGAAACGGTGCATCGCAGTTATTCGTGTGTTCCGTCTGACGTGGAGGTCAGAACGCACATCAGCAGGTCACATAATGCCAATACGCTGGTGGGCTTATAATCAGTGTTGACTTCATGTGTCACAGATCTCAGAAATCAAATCTGAAGCTGCAGTGTCGGTGACTCCCAGCAGGGCGAGCTCTATCGCGTCCTCACTACGAAGACGCCTTTCCGCGTTTTCCACGAAGGTAAAATGATTTAACTATTTTAATTTCTAAGATCTTTCCCGTTTAGTATTTAGTCATTTGTCCTCAATAGTCGATAGTTTTAACTCAACCCCATTGTCCTGATTTGAAATGTATGCATGGTAAGTCCAGTGAATAATGTCAACTGGTACAAAGATAAGTAGTAAACTGCAAGAAAACATTAATGTTACCAAAACAATACTCTGCTGCAGATAAGTAGTTCTGTACATTGTAACCAGAATGATGAGAAAAGACAGTTGTTGGTCAGAGGTTCATCCTACAGTGAGATATTCTTCATGTGATGGAAGTGCAGCTCAGTCTCCAGAATCTAAACTGGTTTGGGATGAACTATTTCAGTGTTACCTCATTGGCCATGCACCAGCTTTGTATGGGGCTTTCAAATGAATCTCATGGTTGTCATCATGTGACCTAGCTCCAGAAAAAGGAAACTGTATTTGTTAGATTAAGTATAACATAACATTCAGCTAAATTAATACAAACTGTTTTTAAAACAATAATAAACTTGAATTTTAAGACTTTCCGCTTAAATCTGTGTACTTTTTGGCACTTCTGTTCTTTCCCTCAGCCGTTAGAAGCCAGCTTAGTAGAAACTGAGGAGCCCACTCCGATGTACCGTCTGGTTTTGGCCGGAGATGCCGGAGCAGGAAAGTCCAGCTTCATGCTGAGACTGACGCTCAACGAGTTCAGAGGTGACATTCAGACGACGCTGGGTGGGTGCACAGAAAACACACTCCATAAAACTCTGACACATTCTTGATTTCAGACGTTGAACTCTGCATTTTGCATCGCAGGAGTTGATTTCCAGATAAAGAGGATGTTGGTGGACGGAGAGAAGACCAGTCTGCAGATCTGGGACACAGCTGGCCAGGAGAGGTACTGCACCGACTCTCGTAACATTCCTCCATAGCAGCGAGAATTAAAACCAGTCAACAAATAACTTGACTAAAAATAAGTTTGTATTTCTTCTCACGTTAGGTTCCGCAGCATTGCCAGATCTTATTTCCGTAAAGCTCACGGCGTCCTGCTGCTCTATGATGTGACTTCAGAAAGCAGCTTCCTTAACATCCGAGCGTGGGTGGATGAGATTCAGGTAAGGCTGGAAGTGCTGACTGACACACGGATGAATGAATGACACAGACAAGCAGGAATATACTTCACGGAGTTCTTTATTTTTTTTTCAGGATTTGACAGAGGAGAAAATCCCCATGTGTGTTATTGGAAACAAGGTGGACCTCCGAGAGCAGCTCGCTGAGGGGAGATGTGTGAGCAGCTTACATGGAGAGAAGTTGGCCAAGGTGAGAAACTTTTGTCCCGTCCAATGCAACAAAAAGAGTGTTTACACAGACGCCCTGCCCTCCCAGGTGTATAAATAAACCGACTTCACTCAGGTATGTTGATGCTTTGCTCGCAGGCATACGGCGCCTTGTTCTGCGAAACCAGCGCCAAAGAGGGAACCAATGTCGTGGAGGCGGTGCTTCATCTCGCGAGGTAGGAGGCCCGGAGACAGGGAGTCAGAGTTGAGTCTTTTAACTTCACAAACCCTGATGTCTCTTAGCCTCTTTGTTTCTTTATTTTCACAGAGAAGTCAAGAAAAATGTCAACTTGAGACGCGAGTCGGGTTCACAGGTCAAACTGAGTCAATCCAACCCGAAGAAGACTCTGAACGACTGCTGTGGACTGTAGATGTTTCATATTGGAATATACCACGGAGCAGGTTTTTAATTTTTCCGATGCAGAACCTAAAATGTTTTAACCTTAAATATATTTCAAACTCAAGTCTTAGATTTATTTTGATTAATTTAAATTCTCTAATCGGGCTGAACGGTTTCTTCACATGTACAGATAAGCGCACATACGGTAATCATACTTCTTTATGTCTCAGATTTTATAATCTTATAAATAAGGAATTTCAATGGCTCACTTTAGATTCAACCTAAATAATTTGAATGGTTTAGCCAAGAGAAACAATCTGCAAAGACTTTGAATCTCATGCACTTTTTTCACCTTTGAGATCAAACTTATTTCACAGAGTTGAACGGGTCTTGAAAGATGAAGGGAAAGACCAAACACGTTTGTTTAAACAGTTTTTATTCTACACAGTTTGTATTTTAATTATATCAGCATAAGTGATATAACGGTGCAACGTTACTGATTTAAAGGATATTTTCACAAATTTGTGCTGTTAAAAGTGTTATTTGTTTACTAAAATAAATTTTTGTGGTTTGGTTACAGACTTCACAAAAGTTCCACTGATTTTATTTTTTGTTTGAGTATCTGTGATACAAGAACAAATTCCAGGACCCATTTTTATGATGGTTGATTGAATGCGATCCCATTTCAAAATAAAATATATATATATAAAACTCTGCTGCTATTGTGAATACAATCAGTACTGAACTATTCTCCTTTTCATAAATATATCAGATTTTCAGTGACAAGACGCGTAAATACACACACGTTCGGGCTCTTACGCTGCTTCTCGTGATCAGAGGAAACTCCTCACAGTTGACAGAAGAGGACTGGTAACTAAACTCTACTCCCTCAGATAATGATGATGACGGTGATGAAGAATTTCAAAGTGCTCTGCTTTCAGTGTCTTGCAGTTAGAATCACTGCTGTCACTAAGCTCCCCAAGGCCATTACCAGAGCTCCAAGGATAAACTTCCAGGAAAGTCCCTAAAACAAAGAAACAGTCCAAAAGAAAAAAATCTATTATGTCAAATAGTGAAATGTACATTTCTGATTGTATTTGTGATTTGACTTACAGATGGTTCCTTCTTAGAGGGAATCAGAAAAGGTGCGATATTCTCTCCAAGCATCTCTGCAGGTTTGGGTTTCCACTCCTGAGTATCTTTGCCTCCTGATTGTCTTTTGACGAGTTTAGATAACTCCAAGTGAATCGCCTGAAGGAAAGGAGGGCATTAAAAATACAATGCAGGCAGTGTTTTGTAATGCTGGCAGTAAAAATCTAATGATGATATGGAGCCTTCCTCTCGAGAGGAAAGGTGAAGTTGCAGTTTTAAAAATGTCCAGCAGGTGAGAGCAGAGGTCTGAATCACTAGACGGAAGAGGCCAAGAAATCATAAAAACTTCAATTTTTCACTTTTGTCATATTTTCAAAAAGCTGTCATTAGATGAATTACTTTAAATTGTCATAAAAAGCATGTGCAGCTCATAACTCCATGTTGTCGGCCTGTTTTGTGACTGCAGTACAATAACTTTCTCACAGGGAGGTTAAATCAGGTTTCGGCCGAGTGTTTTATCCAGCTTCGAGACAAGGGTGTAATTTCTAAAGCAGCGTATATTTTCGTTTTGTCTAGACAAGTCCAGACATACTATTTGTGGCAGTGTGCCCTGTAGGTCAGGTCGCTGTAATACTGGAAGCAGTGTTTGGTAAACAGCTGATAGAGATGTCCTATTCACACTTTTTGCGGAGATCCAGCCTGCAGGGTGTCAAACAAGAGAAGTGGAATAATGTCCGTGAGGTGATGTTAGAGTTGTAAGGAGTGGTTATGGTAATTATACAGTGTGGAGAGCCTACGCTGAAGCTGGAGAGGTCAACTCAGTCTCCGGCTTTGACTTGCACGGCTCCAGAGTGACACCGTTTGACTCGCGCATGTGTTATTTCTACCAGGTTTGCCGGGCAGCTCTGAGCCGTGCGGTCACATCTGGAGACTGCCAGATGTGCAGTTCAGCCAGATCCTCTGTGGAGGATTTGGCAGATTAGGAAAAACCACAAAAACAAGACAGAACAGGCCGTCAGAGGAGCAGAGAGCAGCTCACTGGGGTTCCTGCAACTGTTTGCTGTTAACTAGAGAGATGCAATAAAAAACAGGCAAGATGCAGAGGTTGTGGATGGAGATGAGGCGAAGTGTGAACATTGTGAACGAGGCGGAATCACTTGAACGTGGCTCCAGATGGAGGATGGAGCCTTTAATCATGTTTTTGCATTGACTGAATATGTTCCTGATGTCTGGATTAAGAGCAGAAAAACTAAATAACCTTATACACGTGGATTATGTGCAGTGCATTCGGAACATATTCCCACCCCTTCAATTGTTTCTCATTTTGTTATGTGGCAGCCTTATGCTAAAATCGATTGTCAATTTCAATCTCATCAAACCCAAAATCAATACCCCGATGACGAAGGAGAATTTTTAAATGTTGAAACATCATAAATATTGATTACTTCAGACACTTAGGTATTTTGCCTAAGGTAAGGCGCTGAATTTCGGTTGATTGTCTTTGATTTGTTTGTACATTGTGGAAAAAACATGGACACTGTGAGGTAAATGTTTTGTAATCATATGTTTCCATTATTCGCGTAATAATGAAGACTAAAGCAAAAAATGTGACAGGCACTTGTGAGAGAGGGACATGTAGTTTGCAAGTGACAATTTCAAATTAGTTCACAGTAGAATCCACTACTTAAAGCTGATGTTCAACTTGACATGGCGTTAGGGAACACATTTTTCAGATTTTTCCGACACTACACAAACACACAATATAGTAAATAAACCAAGCCATGAGAACATGCCTCCAGAGCTCATGGTTTTGAAATCAATGAAGTTTGGAACAACAAGGATTCATCCATTGAGCCGAACTCCTAGCTGAGCTCCAGAGATCTTGAAGAACAGCCATCACTGTAGCACTACACTATCTGGCCTCTGTTTTAAGCATCATGCATGAATCAATGTTAGGAGACATGATGCTAGAAGTGGTCGTCCCTTTGGAAGGTTTTCCCATCTCGACGCAGGATCTCTGGGGCTCCTGGCGACCACCAGGCCCTCGGTCACCTCACCTAACAAAGCCTTTCTTCCCTGAATGCTGAGTTTGGGGTGGGCGGACACATCAAGGAGAGTCCTGGTTGTTCCAAACTTCTTCCATTTAAACATGGAGGTTTTGCTCTTGTGAAACTTCAGGGCAGCAGAATTATTTTGTTGCCTTCCCCAAATGGTTGTCCTGTCTCTGAGCTCTGCAGATAAGTCCAATGTCTTCATGGACTAGTTTGTGCTCTGATTTGCATCAGCACCATTGTGACCTTATGGAGTCAGGTGTGTCTCTCCCAAACATTACCAATCAACTGAATTTATCCCAAGTAGACTTTACCCAATGTAAAGAAATGCCCTGAAAGATGATCAATGGAAAGGGGAGGTACCTTTACTGAATTTGAAATGTCATGGCAACATGTCTGAATACTGTGGTGGCTGTGATTTCAGTTAGCATGATGAGGGAAAACAATATTTAGCATAAACCTATTGAAGAGTCTCACTACTGCCCCGATCTCCTTTCGAATGGACGACTGCGATGCTCTCCTTTTGGGAACCAGTCAGCCATCACTGTCTCGCTTGCAACTGGTGCAGATGCTGCTGCTCGACCGCTAACTGGAACTAGGCAGAGGGACAGTGTGTCACTTATTCTTGCATCTATGCATTGGCTACCGCTTAGATACAGGACAGATTTTAAGGCTTAAGCTCCTCTGGCCCACATTCCATCCCCAGATCTCTTGGCGGTCCCTCGGTCGAGGCTAAGGGTGTAAGGGGGATTGCGTCTTCACTGTAGCTGCCCCAAAGCTCTGGAACGCTCTACCTCTTTCTAGTATTAACCCTCTGTTGTGACTTCTAATGCTCAACTGAAGACCCTCCTGTTCTCTCAGGCTTTTGACTGCCCATGACAAAGTATTATTTACTAATGTGTATACTAATTCGCTTTTAGCCTGTTTAGTCCAATTGTTTGCAAAAGATTTTGAATTGTGGACTCATTCTAAGCTTAATGGGCAAATCAACAACTGTTGAATGGATTGCAATGAAATACTGTTCAGACATTCCTGTTCTCCAGTGGATGAACCCCTGTGACAGGTGAATCCATTGTGAACTTGGCATTTCTGGTTTTAAGTGCGTTTAGCTCCACAAAGTCTTCTGAGGTCAAGGCTCTTTGTTAAAGGTAAATATTAATTAATTAATCATTCTTTTTTTAACAGTTTTTAAATGTCTAGAATCCAAATGAAAAAGCTACATGTAATACATGAACTATCCATAATGTCATTACTGAAATCCCAAGTCCAGGCTTGACAGTGTTTTTCCAGCCTTGATATATAAACCTTTGACCATAACATATTAGAGAGCACACATTTAGTCAGAAACTATTCATTAATATTGTCTCTCTAATGATAATTGTGGCCTCACTTTAGAAAACCCTTTCCTTTGTGTATATGAGGGACGGATGAGATTCACAGACAGATGGGAGAGAGCAACTCATCCCAAATAATCTCACCTTGGTGGCCGGCTCCAGTTTCAAGGCCTTTTTTAGCACCTCCATCGCCTCTTTGTATTCACCATTGTCTGACAGGACCTGAAAGAGATGAACACAATGCTCTTCTTTCCAGGAACTCTCCCAACAATAATAATTTATGGATTGATAAGAATCAATAAGGATGCTCCCAGTTGCTTCTCACCTTTCCCATCCTGTAGAGGGCCTTGACGTTGTTTGGCTCGAGGGTCAGAACGTCCCGGGTGGTGTGCAGCGCCTGCTCGTACTGCTCCAGTTTGAGCTGAGCGGTGGCCAGGTTGTTCAAACACTTCACCCGGTAGTCCCGCACCTCCTCCTCCTCTACCGCCACGCCGCTGTCCGGACCGTCTGCACAGAGACACACAGCAGATCATGTACACTTTGCTTTGGACATTAAAGACATAAGGAAAGGTCTGGACATCTGAGAGGACTTGCACTAGGACATGTGTCTATCTCAATACAGTGTTGACCCAAGTGAGGAGCATTTTGATTCTTGTCTCTGAGCATGATGAGTTATAATTGTTAGCAGCTCAGGGATGATATTTGCAATGGGTGCACATCTTTTTTTTTCTCCTTCTTTTCCAGATCTGCATATGGTTTCCAAAAGTAGATTCTACTTTGGATGCTTCCCAAGCTTCAGTAGGTATTTATTGTTGTTTGTTTGGTCACTTGGGGGCAGCAGAACAACATGTCAACACAACACTGACATATTATCGTTGTAGGAAGTCCTGGCAAATGTCCACAGACACAAAGTGTGGAGTTATGTTTCTGGTCAAATGTAATTTACAGACATTCGCTTTCCCTTTAGCTTTGTCTTTGACTTTGTTCACCAGCTAGTTACTCAATCTGGTAGCTTTCAGTGACTTCTATAGAGCTGTTAAAATGAAAACATCTGCTGCTGCAGTTGATCCTATTTAATTATTAAAGCTGTGAACTAGAAAACAACAAAAGCAGCTTAATAACATAAAAACATAAGTAGTACTGAGGGCAACTGCAGAGTTGAGTGTTCATCGCACCAAGCGACAAACACTGATCAGTGCAGCTTTAAGCTTCAACTCTTTTACTGAATTTGTTTCCTTCTTGCTTTTGTGAGCAAAGATTAATGTGCGATACATTCAGGGAGCCATTAATCTGTTAACACAACAACAACGATGTGATTTATCAGACGAGAAGTTGCTTTAATTTTTTGAATGTCGTGTCATTTCATTACGTTATTAACTCCGCCAAGGAGTTTCTGTTTTTTTCGCGTCTATTTGTTGGCCAGCAGGATTGCCCCAAAACTAAACTGTTTTTTATTTATTTTTTATTAATTGCAATTATTTAAATGTTTTTAGAACCTAAGATTGATTATTCCCACATGGTGACAAAGCCCTTGAAGCAAAATATTTATCTTTCTATTTCTCTTTTATTTCTTCATCCTTACCCAATTAAATTTATTTACTCCCATGAAGACAGTTGAAACTCTTGTTAAAATATGTTTATTTGTACATGGTTGGTGTCTCTGCTTCATTATTATCTTTTTTTTTTCTGCTCGACTTCTCATCCGTTAATGACACGATCTCGATGCCCTGATAAAGTCCTCTCCTCAGTGTCACACCGAGTTAACTCGCGGCTCTACCATCATTGACACATTAAGAGGCAGTTCATGTTTTTCTCTTCAATGACTTGTTCAGTCACATTCTCCTCCATGGGCCCACCCTGCCTCGACCATGATCAATGTGATTAAGAAGGTGAAAATCATATGAGAGTTGATTAGCCTGGATTAAGCTGAAGAATTAAGAGGAAAACATTTGTGACGTGACGTGGCCCTGCGTCGTGATGGTGTGATTAGTGTGATGGAGGGCTGGGGGGCGTGAAGCTGTTCAGATGTGGAAATGGTGTGTGTGTGTGTGTGTGTGTGTGTGTGTGTGTGTGTGTGTGTGTGTGTGTGTGTGTGTGTGTGTGTGTGTGTGTGTGTGTGTGTGTGTGTGTGTGTGTGTGTGTGTGTGTGTGTGTGTGTGTGTGTGTGTGTGTGTGTGTGTGTGTGTGTGTGTGTGTGTGTGTGTGTGCATTCATATGTGTGCCAAACACTATCTGTGCTTTACCTTCATTTTCGCCCTTTCCCTGGGAAGATAATAGTCACATCAACCATTATAGCAGATTCCTGCTAGAGCTGATAGTATGGAAATATTTTTCTATGAATAAATTCAGTTTTGGCGCTGCGTTACCTCGGCTGCATGTGGTTAGCACATCCAGAGCCATACAATAGGCCCGGGCGGCCATGCAGTATTCCTCTCTCTGGAAATGAAAATTTCCCCGCTCTCGTTTCTGGTTGCCGATGCGGATGCGGTCGGCGACGGGCAGAGCAAATGGGTCTGCTTTCTCTCTTATGTCCAGCAGCTGAAGCTGATAGAGCAACGGAGCCCAGGATGGAATATCAGGCTCTCTGCACATAGACAAACAAACAGACAGGAAAAACAAGCACAGACATAAACAACATCATCACAGCAAAAGAGCCACGGTAAAGTTTATCTGTGAGTAACACCAGACATCTTTTAAAATCCTCAAAAGAACACGCTGATCTTTTAAAGGCTGTTTAAATCAATCAGGCAATCGATCTGTTTTCAAGTGACAACCATCAGCTTCAAGAGAAGCAGAAACAAGCTACTGAACATCCTGCAAACAAAACCCAAAGCTCTTCAGCTAACACATGTCATTTGATAGCCATCTTTAAAATACAGTGGTGTTTAGATTGACGGTAAATATATAAATAGTAGAATGTAAAATAATGTTTATTTTACATTAAGAGGTTGTATGGGATACATTTGGAACCATTATTTGTTCAACTCTTTTCTCAGTTCACACCAGGGGTCACTACTAGAGGGACCACAGTCCTGATCCAGACTCAGATCCGGCCCTATCCGAAGCTACAACAGAAAAATCATTGAGAATTGTCACATTTTGACAGAGAACTTCTATTTTAACCAGCACAAATATAACATAACTGATCCTGCTGTTTATTTACCATCTTAAAAAACATTTCTCACATTATATTTCAATAAGAAGAGGTTCCCATTGATATATAACACCCAAAAATCATCCCTTATCTATTGTTTCCAGGCAATATTTATTGTATCTTTCTCTCTCACAATATTTGTAATATGCGTCCCATCTCAGATCTGTACCTGACCAGGGGGTGCCATGTCTCTCGCCCCTTGACGTCAGCTGGGACTGGGTCCAGTCCCCCTGCGACCTTTACAAGATATGTGGTAAAGAGATTGGAGGGATGAATTTTCTCTCTGAGCTGAAACATGCAAAAAGTTGTTTTAATTGAAATGTTCCCGTTTTTTAGTAGGAGGTCAAGGTCCTTGAAGTGAGGACGCAGCTGAGCAGGACAGTTTCCAATTTGATCTGAAGTTGAAGTTCTCCCATCAGGACAATCTCAATCCCTAATAGAAACATTAATAACTATGATGGCACTCAGTGGAGGGCATACCTTGGACAAGGGCCCTGTCTGACAATGTTGAAGAAAGTGATTAAAAAAAATTATAAAAATCTTAGATCTAACCCTTTAGTCCAGATCCATACCAGAATTTATTACTTTACAGAAACTGAAAAATCCTACCTCCCTGAAACCACATTCAAATCTACGGATTTTTATAAGTGGCTCTGAACCAAATTGTACATACTCATACATATCAGGCCCCCAAATATGCCTGATTTTCGTTCATTTATTTTAAAAAAGAAAAAAATATTTTGCAATGTAAAAAAATAGCTGGGACCATTTCTGTCCAGATCCACAATCAAATTGAATGGGTTATTTTATGTAACATCCTTCCACCAAGTTTCAGAGAAAGCTCTTCACTAGTTTTTGTGTAATCCTGTTAACAAACAAACCCTTTTTGGTAGAAATAAACTAAGAGAAAACACAGCACTGCTCAGCACCTGAGCTTTAGTGTCACTGCCTTGACAAAGGTATTTCATCAAACACACTCACACATTGTCCAGTACAACAATACTTGAACAAAATATACAAACACCTCTGATATTACAATATATTTAGGTGTTTTTCATGGGTTTTGAAAGATGTTTTATGCATCGATAACATTTCACAGCATCCATCGCCTTAACCTCTTAAAAAGCAACATATACAGAAGCCAAAGTGACTCCGGCTCATTTAAGCAAATGAGGGTTTGAAACTGATACGAGCCGTTGAGCCGTCAACGGCTTTCTCTTACTCAGGAGTCACTCAGAGGGAAAGTTAATTTGGTTTTCAGTCATCTGGCTCCTGGGAAACAATGGTCCATTATCAGTTCCTCTGTGGAGGCTGAGTTGAAAGGAGTGACGGGTTGAATGAATGAAAGAATCTTGCATTAAAAAATACAAACAACTGAAAACATGCTGTACGTCACATGTTTGAACATCCATTCATCCATTTTCAATACCGCTTATCCTTTGATGGTGGTTGGGGGAGCTGGAGCAGCACCCAGATGACTTTGGACGAGAGGTAGGGTACTTCCTGGAGGGGTCATGCTTAAATATACACACTTTATTTTATATCTTGGACAGAATAAAGTGGTTCTTCATATTTAAGGAGGACCCTGACAGTTTAATGGACTCAACAAAAAAAATTTCAGAACCTAAGTCCGTCAGAAGAAAGTGCAGCTTCCCCACAGATATCAGCCACTGGCTGTTTGCTGCAAAGTGATAGTAGTGGGAGTTGTAACAGACCATGAATTATTCAAACTGGTTGTGTCAGTGACACAGTTTATGTCTGTCAAACAGAATTAGTTGTGTGCCCAGTGGCTGTGAGGCCGTGTCAGCAGGTGGGATCAGATTACCCTTTCACCTCTCCTCCCCAGAGACCTCATCCACTGTCACAGTGTGAAACCAGCAGCAGAGCCGAGGCCTCGGAAACCTGAGCCGCTCAGGACCGGAGGAAGTGGCGTTCAGAGACGTTATCATCAGGGAGCTGTGAATGTGTAGATGCAGGACTCTAGGAAGCTTCTGTGAACTGTTTTTGACAGCAGCGTTTAGTCCTGTCGTCTTGTTTTTGCAGAACCGCTGCATGTTTACAAGTGTATTTGCAGTTGTGTAGCAAGCGTTACAAGAGAAGAAGACACTTGATTCATTAATGAAGAACGTTGAGCGCACACAGCTTTGGCTGTACTGGGAAATGTCTTTCCCAAAACATGCCTCATACGTCTTATTACTCCTTATTCCCTTGTATAGGCTCCTTCTTCCCTGCTGATGTTGTTTGTTTTACTAGCATACGAAGAATGTCACATCATCTCCAAATGATTCTTGGCCCAGTTTGTGCAGTGTGGCTGTGTTGTCCTTGCATACCTTTCTCTACTCTTATCTGAGAATGTTACACAATATTCCAAAGGCTGCATATTATGTCACAGTGTGCAGCAAGTAATAATAACACACACAGCAGTGTCTTGCATAATCTGCTCTAGGAGTTCTTGGCTCCAGATTAAAGGGATTTCTATCATTACCTTCTGAAGCCAAAATTGAATTGCTTAATAAAAAGAAAGTCCTTGAAACGAAAACCATTCCAAAGTAAGAGGAAGTGATTTTACTTCTTAGTCAGGCAGCAAATCCACTTTTCTTCTCCAAATTTCCAGTTTTAACAGCAATTGGTATAAAATCGATGTACTCATTAATTACAATAAATACAATTTTAGAAGCTGAAAATGTATTTTGAAGGTACAATTCATTCATCATATTATACCGCTTGTACTTTGAGGGCTGCAAGAAGGCTGGTGCATAGGTCATAAATCCTGCCTCCTCCGTGTTAGCGGATGGGACAAAAAGTAAAAAAGAGAATAATCAACATGTTTTCCATTTAGAGGTAATATATTTCGAATAAATTTCAAGGTGAAATAAAATGGCAGAGAGTAAATATAGTGCTTAATAATAAAAAGCTCTTCAAATGTATATAACTGACTTAACTAAAGCCGCTTTATATATATATGTTGCTCTTTACATGAGACCTTAAGTATTGCTCATTAAGCATATATATAGAGAGAGTCTAAGCATGTGTATCAACACCTGAGGCAGCAGTTTAAGACGATTTTCTGTAAGTTTACTTAAAGACAGGAAGGAAACTAGTTATTTGACTTTGTCAGTATATCCAGTTGGTTAAAAAAGATGTCGCAGTCATGAGCTGAACCATGTTGGGTTTGTAAAAGATTAAGATTAAGATGCATTTATTAGCCCCAAACACATGCACAGAAATGCACAGGCACACTTATGTAGGTAGGGAAATTTAACCTCTGCTTTTGACCCATCTGGTGCAGGACACACAGAGCAGTGAGCAGCCATGTACGGCGCCCGGGGAGCAGATGGTGGGGGAGTAAGGTGCCTTGCTCAGGGGCACTAGACAGGGTAGGTAGAATCCTCTTGGATTTTTGGACAGATCAATCCAGGTACGTCTTTTTGTTGTTTCTCCGTGGAGAAACAACACCTTACTCGTGAATGTCATCGGATACCGATTTGATTATCACACGGGAGGAACGCACGCGCTTCGTGCTCATGACTCACACAGATCGGATACATCGGATAACAAGGGATGAGTCATTTCCTATGAATTGATGCAGGTACAGCTGCTTCTGCACAAACTAAATGAGCTACAAGCAAAACTGAATTATGGGTTAACAGATGACACACACACACGCACAAACACACATACACACACACACACACACATTGACTGCAAACTGCCTAATAATAGAAATCCTTCACATGCAGGATTCTACAGGTGAGCTTTGAAGCATACTATCAGTCAGCTCATCACTTAATATGAGCAAGCATGTGGCTAAAAATACAACAGTGTACAGAACACTAAGGACTTATACATCAAACATTGAGGGATAATAAGAGGAGCTGAGGGCCGAGCTTATTGTTGCCACCATGAGAGACATGACAAATCACCATGACTGGCGAGTGTAATCAAAGAATGGAGCAGTTGACAGATCTATAAGGTTTACGATGTCATGCGGGTCAGCGGTGATTAGCCCCCGGGGTCTTATTAGTGCAAACAGGAAGCAGAGGGTGGTCAGTAGGGTTAGATCCCTGCACAAGATCCCAGTGAAACATGAACCTGCAACTCAAACCAAGGTCCACGTCCTTAAACTGAGCTGTCGTCTCCAGTCAGAGACTCCTACCCTCATGCAGAATCTTTAGGCTGCCATTAGCTTGACATGGTTGGTGTTATACTGTAGATTTTAGAGCATTTTTACAATGGAGGATTCATTATAGTGCGATGGCAGAAGAGTTGCTAAACTTTGATCTATGCTGGCTATAATAGATATGCTCCTATTCTAATCAGTGCATGATATCACAAAATATACTCTATCTAATATACTCTGTGCTTGTAAAAAGCATTTAAAAGCATATTGTTTATTCGTCTTGTCTATTTTCCTAAATTTGACATTGTCATGGATCTCTGAACATTGCCAAAGAGCAGATGACCTGCACCTGACCTAGAACTGTGCTTGCTGATGTCCTATGTTGACAAATGAGCGAATCAACAGACCTGCAGCTTTGTGAATGTGCTGCCAACCCGAGTTATCAACCCTGTTTCATAAGATTCAAAAGAGTGCGGAGCTAGATTAACAGCTCTATGACACAGTACTTGAGTTGCATTCACACAACACTGGCAGAGTAGGAAAACCTGTCTTTATTTAGATTTGTTCAAGTGTTTATTCGACATGTTTACTGATGGCTTCGAAAAATCTGCTAGTTTTGTTGCGTTAGCCTATCCAACGGGAATGGTTTGCAGGTTAGTTTTGGACAAAATGTTTAAAATGCTTCATGTTTTAAATCTGCTGAATCCATCTACTACTGGCACTATTAATGGGTTGTAATGAGATTTACCAGTGATTGTTCTTTTATAAGATAGCGCAACTGTTTTACACTGCACTTGCCTGTAATTTGGGAAAATGTCAGACTATTTTGCCGAGCTCCTCCTGACCAGAGTAAAGGTCAGTGAAGACAGGGTTCTTTAGGTCAGAGCTTGAGGCCTGAAGAGATTAGGACTGAGCGGATGGTTAGAGACCCGAGATGTTTGCTGAGGCAGCAGCTTTGACAGCACCGGGAGGCAGAGCCTGGGACAGTGCCCATATTTATAGTCATATTTACTGCAGGTCACCATGGAAACCAGGTCTAACAACTAAATGTCAGGTAGCACATTGGACGTTTTGCTTGTACTTCAGTAAAAGTCTCAAAACTAGCTGCAAATTTTGAAAATGAAAATACAAGCACATGTCAGAACGATCACTCAATACATTTAATGTTGAATGGATGAATGGAAAGTGTTTTGCAGGCTAGAGATCCATTTGAAGACCGCTTGATTCTGGTGTGTTTGCTCAACTGCAACCTCCTTTATCACTATGGTGATAGCTCAGTCATTTATTTACTCAGATTCACTAGTCCATTCATTAAATCACTCAAACCCTGGCCTGCATTGATATTCGATTCATCATGTCCATGTTGGCCAGAGTTTTTATTTTGCCCATAACTGAACAATCTGCAGTTCAGTGTCAGGACAGTTCAGTTATAACACATTTTACGAGAAGAGATCTTGGTGGTGGCCTATTACAAGAAACAGTTTTGTGACTCATTTGTTCTCTTGCTGAGAGTTCGATGAGAAGACACCATCCGTGTGACTGTACAGTTAACATGATGCAGGAGCCAGCTAGCTTAGCTTAGCATAAAGACTGGAATTTGGAGGAATTTTTTTTCTGTAAATTAACTCACACCAGCTACGCCCATCTCCTCCATGTGGCACATTATTTAGTCTGAGTTGTCAGCTGTAATAAATAGCACAATCAAAATAATCGAACAATATCAGCCTTAGACATATTGGTATTGGAAATAA